>NC_056725.1:1753256915-1753375776 GCF_019279795.1 Protopterus annectens
GTGAAAAAACACCATTTTTGAAAAAAAAAAAAACTTTTTAAAGAACATGTACATATAGTAGCAAGAAGACAAGCTTAAACCTTGAACCTGGGAGGCATAATAAGTCAGCTCCTGACCCAGACTTCCTCTCAACTTAAAGTTGAGAGCAAACAAAAAATACCTTTGAAAAGTTGAGAAAAAAACTTTTTATTACAATAAAGTGTAGCAGGGTGCTTAATGAAGAATGTGTTGAAGAGGACATTATATTAATTGATGGGCCAGATAACAGATACATAAAATGGGATTATAACTTCTTAGGACTTTGAGGAGATACCATGAAGGATAACTTGTACATGAGAGGTGGATTTTTCTAGCCACCACAGAGATGTGGTGATCAAAAGTGGTTTTATACGTGCATACACAGAACCTTGATGAGAGGTCAAGTTTAAGTAGAATATTACCTAAATGCTAAGCAGCAGTGATGCTAGATGCGCCAAAAGAAATTGTGCATTTCTTGGCATTGAGAGTAAGCGTGTGATTTATACACCCAGCATTTGTATGGTGCAACCCTTCCTGCAGAATTTGAGTGTCAGAATGGGACTTGATAACTGTCACCAGTATGCAATCATCAGCAAGCTTTGTTAGCCAAAGTTCCTTAATATTGGATCTTATGGCAGAGAAAGATATACCAAAGACAATGGGGCACAGGACAGAGCCCTGTGAGACACCACTAGGGACAGTTTTTGTCTAAACAAATACCCCCCAACCATAATAGTATGGATTCTGTCAGAGAGCCAGTTACATAACTTCTGTACTCCCACTCTGTAGCCAGACTCTGGAACTCTGTACCTCTCACTGTTATATCCAACCCTCACATTACCTTATTTAAAACTTCTTTGCATAACTATCTTTCCTCCATCTGGAGTTGTAATTGTTCTACACCTCCTGTATTTAAGGCCTAACCTCCTCTTCTTCTCTACTCCCTTATCAATTTACCATTCACTAGCTTCTAATTACCACATATACCGGTTATCCAAATTTCTTTACCACACTTTATCTTCATTTCAACATCTAGAATGACACTTCTCCTATATACATTCTGCAAATCTCCCTGTCTATCTATTTGTACACATTACAAGCAGGTCTGTCATTAGTGCCCTCAAATAAAAAATAAATAAATAAATAACTGAATTACTGCGCCAGTAATGTGTATCATTGCAGTGTCCAGTGTATGACTGCCTGCATTGTGACCTGGGCTGACTTCACAATGGGCTGCAGGTTAGAACACCAACATCACAGAATTCTACAACTAAAAACTTAGCTTCACAGCTGGAATTTGGTTATTATCACAAGCGGTTAATAAACACAAGGCACAGATTTTGAGACAGGGGATTCTCTTAAATTACAGCATTTATTCACCTGCATATTGGTTGGTATCAGGTCTTAAGGACAAGAGATGTTCTACATTTAAAACTCATTCATATCAGTGATTTGGAAAATAGTTCATCTGCATACAGGTAAGTTTGTTTAATCTAGTGCTGCAGGGGATGACCAAAGTGGATGGACTCTTAGATGGAGTTATAAAAACTTCATTTATGGAATAATCCAGTCCAGAAGAGGAGGGAGGGTGCTGTGAGAAATACTCAGCTAGAAAGTTTTGTATGAAGGTTTATTAAATCAGAATATTTATGCTGGGCAAAGATAGCTGCGGCAAGGTATAATTTCAAAACTGCTTCAGCCCATGCACACAACTTATTTAATTTTACTTTTGTGTTGTATTAGTTAAAGTGAGATTATGTAGTAAAAAAGAAATGTTGCATCCACATGGCACACATATAACACCCCTCAAATCTATGCAATAACCTGTGTTATTACTCTGTAGATGTCATCACTGGATATTTTTTATTTCATCTTCTCATGAGATTTGGGCCATTTCTGCTGTTCCATAATGACTGCCTTATTCATACTTCTCAACTGTTTAGCTTAGCTCTGTGTTTTTCCAGTAAATTGTTTGAGATTGTACTAAATAATTAGTCATTTGACTTGCAGAGTTCATATCCCTAAAGAATGCATGCCAATACAAAATGGGTTATTCTAGTACCTTTCTACATTAAGTAAGTGCCTTGTGTTTGCTCAGATTGTATCATGTTTTATACATTACGTGCTTCTAATTATTCACAAATGTGCATGCTGATTGGACAGATTGAGGCTCTGTGATGTGACTATTGTTAACCCATCCATCCACACCCCTTTTTCCTATATGTTCAGGGTGTTTCTTCAGTGGTTACAGTTGTCTAAACTTTAGGTTTGCACCTCAGTTGCTATGGTAGCTCTTCCACACCAAACAGTCACACCTATGGCCATATTAAAGTAGCCAGTACACCTTCTGGATACCTGCGCACATGAAGGGAACCCCTGCAAACACAGGAAGGACTTGCAGATTTCACAGAGAAGGAACCCCAGCCGGGAATCGAACCCAGGAGCCTCTTGATTTGAGGTGATCATGCTGGTGCTGTGTCACCCTCCCTGTTGCTTACAGCATCAAACTCAGAGTTTAATGGGTATCATGTTTGACGTGTTTACAGCGGATCCTGTATAAAACCAACTGTATAACTTTATGTTTAAACCACCAACAAACAAATTCACTAAATAGAAAAAAACGAAACAAAAACAAGAGATGCAGTTGCTGCTGTAGCTTTTTCCATACATGTAAAAGCTAGACAAGCAACTGCATTGCTCGTTTTTTGTATTGTTTTTAACTATATGTTTACCAAAGAACACAGCAGCGTGAGCGTTCCACCTGAGAGCGCGTTCCTGTTAAAAAAAAAAAATTTCAAAAACCACCTCTGTGTGAGCGCTGGCGCTGTCTGATCCATTTAAAAGGGCGTTCTTTAGTTCATCTAACAAAAACCACTAAAGAGTGCAACTAAAACTATTCTGTTCCCTCTGCCCTTTACCTGCAGCATTTCCATATAACTGTCAACCTCTTAATATGAGAAATCTGGAAAAAAACGTAAATAATGGGATGGGGGTATAGGGACGGATTTTAAATACTGGTCTTAGAAAGTTGTTAGACTAACATGATTTGTGGTACTATGCATTTTCTGAAGGATGTAAAGTCTGAAACTGAAAGGTATGTCTTTATTTAGTGACTTAGTCCTCTGTGATTTGCAAGAAAACCATAAACTTATATGACTCTAAAATCTGGACAGTTGAGGGGTATGTAAGTTTCCCTCCATAACAGGAACACTGTAAACATGAACCACAGCCCACCATCATACCCCTTGGGTATTCCAAATATTGTGTAGCCCCCTCCCCTACATCATACCCATCACATATTCCTGATATTGTATAGCCCCCTCTCCTACATTGTACCTCTTGTTTATTCATGATATTGTGTAGCCCCCCACACACATCATTACCACTCTGTTTTACTGATATTATATAGTGCCTCTTCTACATTGCACCCCTAATGTACTCCTCATATTATATAGCCCTCTCCCCTACATTGCACCCCAATGTACTCTAGATATTATATAGCACTCTCCCCTACATTGCACCCCTAATGTCCTCCAGATATTATATAACTTTCTCCCCTACATTGCACCCCTAATGTACGCCTGATTTATATAGCCCTCTCTCCTACATTGTACCCCTAATGTACTCCTAATATTATATAGCCCTCTCCCCTACATTGTGCCCCTAATGCACTCCTGATATTATATAGCCCTCTCCCCTACATTGCACCCCTAATGTACTCCTGATATTATATAGCCCTCTACCCTTCATTGTACCCCTAATGTACTCCTGATTTATATAGCCCTCTCTCCTACATTGTACCCCTAATGTACTCCTGATATTATATATCCCTCTCCCCTATATTTCACCCCTAATGTACTCCTGATATTATATAGCCCTCTCCCCTACATTGTACCCCTAATGTACTCCTGATATTATATAGCCCTCTCCCCTACACAGTACCCCTAATGTACTCCTGATATTATATAGGCCTCTCCCCTACATTGTACCCCTAATGTACTCCTGATATTATATAGCCATCTCCCCTGCATTGTACCCCTCAGGTGTTCCAGATATTGTACGATTTGCTATTACACCTATTAACCTATAATCGTATCTCTCAACTGACTTTGATTTTGTCCTGTCCCTAGTATTTTTTGTCTTAGTTTTCTAGAATAATCAGGAAAGGTTAGCATAATTTGGTAATGGCAGACATTACAAATTCATCCGTGTTATAGTTAATAAAATGCACGGCATTATACCTCTTGTCCCAGTGACATTTAACTAAAATCGAAAAACAAGGCATCCTCAGTGTGAACCATTTATTCCCCACCCACTTTAAATACTTTACTTTAGACAAAAAAATCAATGACATAACACACATAAGCCCTACATCATAATGTTCTTGTAGTCAGTGAGGTGGTGGGAAAACATTATTAAAGTAAAACTTTTTAAAATCATTTCTCCCCATAGGAATGCTGTTTTTCTTACCAGCTGTTATTTAGACAAAATGCTCAAACTGTTACGTATTTGTTCAAACAGCACTTGGCAGCTGATACCTCTCCAAGGCCGACCTCTCAACTGTCCCAATTTTTGAGGGATGTTCCTATTTTTAGGTCTGATTTACCCCTGCACACAATGTTCCTATTTTCAGGCTTAATTTACCCCTTTATGCAATGTTATGACCCTCCCCCTCGTCACATGCGATTTTTGAAGCTCACTAGTACAGATAAAACCACACTCACTATGTGATCAACATACTAGTGACAAAACTTATTTAAAAAAAGAGAACACACATCTTACATCGCTCATTTTCTGTAACAAAAAATAATTGACATTGTGTGGTAGAATTTGGCAGTGCAGTTCATTAAACTCTACAGTTTTTATACTGTCTCTTTGATATTTTCATTTTTATGACTCTCTGAATTTTAAACATGTTACTGAGTAGTATCCCATATTCTTACTGGAGTTGTAAGAGTTATGTACCATTTGGTATTTAAATTTTGTGCCAATTAGTTGTCTATTTTTAGCTGGATTGTCCTGCTTTTCAAGGGCCTATGTTCTATTTTCAGACTGAGAGGTATGGCCAAGGGCCATCTTTAACTGATCATTAAAAATCTGAGTAAAATATTTACGTTCCTGTCTGAGGAAGTGAGCCTTCCAACAACTCTTGTTTCCCTAATGTTTCACAACTTGGAGAAGGATGCTTTCTTGCACTGGCCTAAATTATTTTGGCGTAAGGTGGGGGACAGATGGCAAAAAATGTACTGAAGTTATGGGACTGCAAGCTGCATGTTGGATACTGTATTCTTTGGGGAACATGTCACAGAACAATCACTTTTCACTGCAGTCATACCTTTCAACTGTCCAGATTTTTGCAGAATGTCCAACTTTTTGCTTCATATTTTTAGTCTGTTACTCATGAAACTTGTAGTTTTCTTGTAAATCACTGAGGATGGAAGTCACTAAATAATGACATAAATCTAAGTTTCAGAAATGATATCCTTTAGAAAATGCCAACACAAATCCTGTTATTCTAACAATATTTAAAATCTGTCCCTATTTTTTGGGCTTTTGTCCCCCCCCCCCGATTATTTTAGGCTTTGTCCATATTTCTTGAGCTAAGAGGGTGAGAGGTATGACTGCAGTGGTTTGGCGAGTTGCTGAATACCATAACATTTTATTTTTTATTTATCCTGTGTTGACCAATTAAATCCACTTGGCTAGTGGCCTGTTTTCAGGGGATACCCAAGATGGTTAGAGGAAATTTAACCATGACATCAGGGAACTTCCCTACTTTTTTCACTAGGTATTTTGGGATATTTCGCCATTCACCTGAGCTATCACTAACTCAAGCAGGTGGGATATCGGGTTAGTATCTCATCAGAAGGATGGCAGAATTGGTATACATGCATTTGATCGGCTGGTGGATGGTCGATCGGAAAATGTGCGAAAGTAGTGCAGCAGGTTCTCACAATTGCGAACCGGAGATAGTCAAAACACACAATACCCCCCCTTTTTGTCCCATGATAGCGCTTGTTTAGCTGGTAGAGTGGTTGGAAATGTCACATTCAATGTTTTGTACGACATTCCGACCATTCGCCACTTTGAAAATTGACATTCTGATTCTGCCAATCCATTCAGCAGATATTTCTGTGGTTTCTTAATCCTTTCCCTTTTTCTTTTAATGAAACTTTTCACAAAGATCAGTGAATAAATAAAAATAATCTTGTTGGTTGTGTCTGCAGTGGACTATATATACTACAGGCAAAGGACATTTTCAGGTAGAGACAATTTGGGAATTATATGTTGTGAGCCATTTTGTTTATATTGCATATATGTACATACATATATATGTATGCACAGGTAGCACACTCACCTTTGTTGCCGGAAGATCAGAAGGCTATGGGTTCTATTCTCGCCACAGTTGATTGGATTCATTTTTTTCCATTACTGACAGTGCAGTCCAGCACAACACTGTGCTGAATTCCTGATTTTGCTGTCCGTTAGATGAAAGGTTAAACAGTGGCTTCAGTTGCTTGACATGATTGTAGCTCAGGTGGAAGTAAAAGATCCCAGTACACTAATGGCCAGTGTCATGAAAGGAGATACTGCCAGCACAGCTATCTGGAATTTTGTAAATAATTATATGTCATTTGTGAATATTACATTAGTATGATTTATATAAAATGATTGTGTTACAACTGTATTAGAACTATATGTCAGGTGTATATCAAACTGGTTTGTACAGACGTGTGTTGAAAAGGTATTTTATAAAGTGTCTGTGCCTAAAATGTATCCACAGTGTGTCCTACTGGAAGAGAACAGAAATGTACATGCATTATTGCAACTGTTTAAATGTATTTGTTAACAGAGGAAACTGGAGGGTTAACTTCAGACTAGCAAACTTCAGAAAATATCTGAAATTAAATTACTTTATAGACTTACATAAAGTTGCTATCTGACAGGTTTCAAGGCAGCTAGAAACACAGGGTCTGTAGTAGGGAGCTTTCTGTATTTTCTTTTGGGTGAACTAATTACTAGTCTTGAAGTATAAAGGAATGCAATTGCTTTATGATTTCCAGCATCTGCCAAAGATCTGTGGTCTATGTATTTTTACAAGTAGATGCTAAGTACTGCCAGCTTCCAGCAGTGGGGGGGTTTCACCTGGGAACTAGGAGTCAGATGACAAGAAATGATGTAATTCTGCAAGCTATCCCAGCAGTAATATTTGAGATATTAATTTGAGAAGTCTCTTAATGAGACAGAGCATTCTGTATTCTGTCTTGGACCTGACAACAAGAACCATTCACCACACATGCTTTGCTCTATTACTAAGTTCTTAGGTTATAGTAATTCTCTTAGACAGAGTCAGGAATATAGTGAAGCTTAGTTTAGGTATTTTTCTTTCTTTATTTGAGATTATCCTGTAATGCTATTTTAAATATTTCCTGTGGTTTTGAACTCTGATGTGACTGTGAATATATATATATATATATATATATATATATATATATATATATATATATATATATATATATATATATATATATATATATATATATATTTAGTATTGCTTTTCTTTTATTAATTATTAAATATATTTAAACCTTTCGTTGTGGCTGATCTTTGTAGAGGTATTTAAGTTTTGAGAGTACTTGCATATTTATTTGGTGACACTGTGTGTGCTACTCTTAATAGCCTTGCTCTTGGTCAAACTACCATCAATATTAATATTGCACAGTAAAATTGGTCACCCTTTGTCAATGGCCTTAAAGTAGTTGATAAGGGGTTCTGGTGCCAGTGAAAACTACTTTATAGTCTAGGCAAGGGGGGCATAGCTAGTTAACCTGTGCAGCCGTTCATGTGTGTGTGTGTAAATCAAACCTCAAAGAGTATGTGTGTGTCAGCTACTTGGGCAAGGACACAATGCACTGGTTAGACAGAGAGAATTTTGGAGGACTTGGCTTGGACCCCTGGCTAAGGTCTCAACTCTATAGCTGTGTCAGTGGGGAGTCTTACTGGGGATCTGGAGAAAGAGGGAGAAACCAGCTCCAGAGTGACTGTGGTCTCTGTGTGCTCTTAAGGGAAATTGCACTTGGTGCAGAGAGCTGCATCTGGAAATACTGTGTGTACACCTGCCATCCTCCCAATGTACGTCCCCCACTGGTGCTAGTGGTGAGGACTGAAGCTCCTTGATTACTGGTCCAGTGGTGGGGTGTCACAGCCAAATTTCCTCTAATCAGCATGCTTTGTTTGCCAAGGATGGTCTGCACCTGTCCCTACTAAGCTTTCCAACACTGGCTAAAATATTGTCCACCCCATAGTGTCTTTTTCAGGTGACAAACTGACCAAATGTTCCAACCTAGCAAAATCAACCCAAAGGAGTCTAAAGGTGTTATTGCTTAATGCCAGGAGCCAAAAAAAGAAAATCCACTCCCTCCAAGCTGTCCTCACCTCGGAGAATGCAGATGTCTGTGCAGTTACCTAGATACGGTTTAAAGCAGCAGAGAGCACCCTGCCAGTGCAGGGGTACAATGCCTTCCATACATTTAGATGTCATCTATTCTGCAAGAGCATTTTACTGGTTCTACCTTTTAGTGAACTGAAACACTGTTGTTGCCATGTATGACTGACTGATCAGAAACCTCAAAGTAACTAAGCAGATACAGCCTAGGTGGATTATGTACCACTGTCCAGTCTATTCAGCAGGTATTTTGGTGGTTCTTTAATCCCTTCTCTTTCATGGTGGTTTTCTTTTGCTGAAATTGTTTGCAAAGACCACTGAATGAATAAAACTAATATTGTTGGTTGCATGTGCAGTGTACCATATGTGCTACAGGCTAAGGACATTTTTAGGGAGAAACAGTTTGGGACCTGTCAGTCGTGAACCATTGCTTATATGGACATGCACATTCACATACATGTATATATGGTGTCAGTAGCTCATAATATAGCACACTCACCTTTGTTGCTGGGAGATCAGAAGGCTGTGGGCAGTGCAGTGCAGCATAAGGTATGATGAATTCCAGATTTTGCTTTCCTTTACAAGGGCAGCTGGTCTAGTACTTACTTATGAACCTATGTTAAAAGGGCAGCTGGTCTACTACTGACCTATGAAGCTATGTTAAAAGGGCAGCTGATCTAGTACTTACCTGTGAACCTGTGTTAAACAGTATCTTTACTGCCTGTAGTGGTTGTAGCTCATATGGATGTAAAAGGTCCCACTACACTTAATGCCAAATTTCTCCTAATCAGAATGCTTTGTTTGCCAAGGATGTTCTGCAACTGTCCCCACTAGAATATCGAATACTGGCTAAAATATTGTCCTCACCCATAGTGCCTCTTTTAGACAATGTCAAACCGTCAAATCTTCCAGCTTATAAAATCAACCCAAGGGAATCTAAATGTGTTACTCCTCAATGACAGGAGAATAAACAAGAAACTCTACTCCCTCCAGGCTCTCCTTACATTGGAGAATGCAGATATCTGTGCAATTACCAAGACATGGTTTAAAGTCACAGAAAGCACCCTTGCAAGGCAGATAGAGTCCCATATCATATCGTATCATATCATTGCAACTTATAGATCACCCTCTATGACCCACAAAACCCATAGTTCATACTTAGAACTAATGGAGACACTTAATTTTTAACCAGATACCATGTTCATAAGGGACTTTATCTACTGGGAATCCTACATGACCAAAAACTTGCAGGCCCAGAGATTCCTGGAGCCTGTACCAGTCAGTCCATTTGCCTACTAGGGGTGCAGACATACTGGATCAGGTACTCACAAATATAGGAGAACACTGCACCCCCCCCATCTAGTCTCCTTTCTTGTAGAGTCAGATGATAAAGCGGTCTCCTTCAAAATATAAATCAATGCTGTGACCCCCAACAAACCCAGTGACAGGAACTACTTTAAGGGGAAACTACTTATTATTTAGTGATTACCTGACCAAATTTCAAGCCCCTCCAAACTCAGAGAACACAGCTGCCTTTGCAGAATTGCACACAAAAATCCTGTACAATCATGTTAAATAGATGCATAGAGACAGAATGTGCCTACCAGAAACAGTCCAGAACAAGCTTAAAAAGCAAACCACTCTGGTGGAATCCAAACATAAACATATTATACAACAAAAGGAAAAAACTCATAGCTAAAATTAGGAAGTGCAACACCCAGCAGGATAATCTAATCAGGCTAAACAACTAACAGGGAAAATTAAGTCTACCAAACCCAGTTTTAAGATAATGCTAGTCAAATAGGCCAAGGACAACCACAATGCTTTTTTTAGCTCTGTTTGAAACCTCAGCGGTAGAACACAACAATGCACAGAAACTAATTGTTAAAGACATAGCAAATCTGCTGGCTAACAAATTGCATTACAGTTTTACTTCCCTCTCCCTTGGCTGCCTCCCAACTTATATTATCAAACATAACCCTCCCCAATTATCATTAGGGAGCAGGTCTTAAATATGCTGTCTAAGACTAAGAATACCCTGATAATATCCCATAATGTCTCCTAAATTGCTTGAAGTATGACTTATCTGAACCACTGGAGTCACTAGTTAATCATAGCTTCCAGAGAGGTTTCATGACACGTGAATGGAAGACTGCAATGGGCATCCCTCTGCACAAAGGCAGTCCATCAACAGACCCTAACTAGTCTCATATGCAAAGCCATGGAAAGAATGTTCATGGATATAGTTAATAATGACATAGGAAACCTTCATACTGTGGATCCAACCCAGTTTGGCTTCATTAAAGGCAGATTATACCTACTCTACCTGATGGACTTCTTCGAAAACATCACCACGGAAGTGGATGAGGGCAAAACAATGCATATTGCCTACTTTGACCTGGCTTAGGCATTTAATACAATACTCCACTCAGGCATTGTAAACAAACTCATGGAATTAGGCATTAACCCCTGTGTTATGCTCTGAATAGCCAGCTGGCTCCCAGATAGGACCTAGGAAGTTAGGATAGGGAAGATGCCCTCCTAAAGAGGCAGGTCACTAGTGGAGTCCCTCAGTGCTCTTGCTGGGCCTGCTCCTTTTTGACATTTTTTCTCAGACGTCAAAGCCAATGTTAAAGGTCTCTGGCTGACCAAGTTTGCTGATGACTGCAAATTAGGAGTAGACATGGAATCCCCCCAAGTCACTAACATTCTACAGGAATGACTAACACAGACAAGGGACTGGTACCAACGCCATGGCTTAAAACTCAATGCTATGTAATGCATAACAGTACTGTTTGGGAAGTTGACCACCCTAGGAAACCACCTCATTTATAACACACCCTTAAGAGTGTACCCAGGGATTTGGGGATGTATGCTGATAGTAACCTGGATAGTAAGGAAATCATTCTATGTTTCTCAAGGTATAATCAAGAGCATGGCATCTGGGTCCAAGGAGGTCATAATTTCTATGTATTTGGCCCTCATCAGACTCATTACTAAGTAGAGCTCCCCTCTCGGGATGTACCTGACCAGGTACATGCAGCAACTGCAATTTTCACAGAGGTTCCTCACAAAAGGAATACAACATGTTTTATGGAGAACACCTCAAATCCCATTCTCTATACTCACTTTTACATAGACTGCTGAGAGACAATCTATGCCTGGCATACAAGGCAAGATTGGATCCTGCTCTGATGGACCTTTTGTACTTCCCCAAAATCAATAGTACCAGAACTTATTGATCTAGGGACTTGAGCCTTGCTTGCTACATAAGTAGGACATGTCGGTGGGTCAAGTATATATGTCAGAGAATTCTCTTCCTCTGGTACAGACTTCCCATCCATGTGAACCACAGTTCTTCCCTAACCCTATTCAAGCATAACCTGGACCAGTGGATGGGAAATTAGAACTTCTCCTATGTAATGGACACAGACAGTCTGTAAGTCATACCCTAGCTTACATAAAGCTCTTAAAATAACTGCTAATGCTCAAAAAATTGCAGGATACATTTGGGATGCATGGCTAGGCTTATAAAGGCCCACATGGTCATTAGCCTGTTATATATCTATGAACCTTTGAATACTACCTCAGGTCTCCCCTGAAAGCAGAACACTGGCCTAGTGGGACTAACCTGGTCAACAGAGGATAAAATAAATGTATGTCTGCCTTAGATCCATGACTGATGTCTAATAGACTTGCCAAATGATGGCAGATAGAGGCCAGAGACAGAGAAAACTATATTCCTTTTGAGATGTGTGAGATTAACCCATGTACAGTAAAACAAATGGAAATTTAATCTCAGGAAATGCAGTGTCTGTGTGTGTGTGTGTGTGTGTGTGTGTGTGTGTGTGTGTGTGTGTGTGTGTGTGTGTGTGTGGGGGTGTTTATATTACATAATGTTGGAGTATTAGTTCTCAATCACTTAAAAAGTTAACACAACTCTGGATTTTGGCAGCAACATGCATTCTGTGCACAATAAGAAGTACAAAACTCTAACATCTTGTTTTATTGGTTGGCAGAAATCCTCAGTGATTTTACCAGAAAATCATAAATTTTGCAATGAACAAGGCAAAAATATGAGGAATATTAGGGATATTCTGCTAAAGTCTTGACATTAGGGATCTTAGGGCCCTTGTACATTAATGATCCTGGCACTTAACAGATTTTACAGTTGCCCCATTTTTGTCTAGCCTGGTGACTGTGAAGTCTGAGTGCCTAACTCTAGGGTCACCACTGACTATACTATGTGGAAGCAGATTTAGTAGGTAGGTGGCCTTATCGGTTTAGGTCTGCTTCCTTGGTGGCTCTCCGGTGAACTGTGTAAATGTACAAGTATGTCCAACAAGTGGACATTGCCTTGTGTGAGATCCCTTAGTGTGTTCTAGTAGGATGGTAATTTTGTCCTTACAGTTTCAGCATAAGTTAAGGCCTTAGTGGTGTTTTGTAACTGGTGTTGTGGATATATGATGCTTACTGATAAGTGGGCTGATGTGAGAGACTTGTCTCTACATTTCCTAAAAAATTATATTGCTCACAGGTTATTGTACCAGTTGGTCCATAGATTCATAGGAGTTTACTAGGCTAATGACCACAAGGCCCTTTTTAAGCCAAGCCATGCATCCCAAATCTCTGGCAAGTTCTGATAGCCTTGATAAGTGTAAGCAGGGGCTTGGGAGATGAAACATTTACAAGCTAGAGCCTGGGAAATGAACCATTTACAGGTTGTCTGAGTACATTAGAGACATAGGTGCCAAACCAAGGATTAATTTCAAGTTCCCCATCCAATTGTCCAAGTTGAACTTGAATTGGGTTAGGGAGGAACTCTGATTTACATGGATGGGAAGCCTGTTCCAGAGATGGGATAATCTATGTTATACATACCTGTCTCTCCAGCAGGTCCTATTTATATCACAGGCAAGGTTCAAGTCCTTAGAATAGTTATTCTGGTGCTGTTTGTTTTCCGGCTATGCAGGAGGTCCATCAGAGTGGTGTCTGACAATGCCCTGTATGTCAGGCATAGATATCGCCTCAAAAGCCTGTAGGAGACAGAATACAGGGATAGAGCCTTGAGGCAGTCTGCA
Organism: Protopterus annectens; assembly: GCF_019279795.1. Classification (NCBI taxonomy): domain Eukaryota; kingdom Metazoa; phylum Chordata; order Ceratodontiformes; family Protopteridae; genus Protopterus; species Protopterus annectens. The sequence goes on from NC_056725.1 coordinate 1,753,270,461, forward strand.
TAGGACATTTTACTTAAGCCCTGTATTCTTTTAGTCAGAAACCTCTGTGGATGTTCCAGTTGTTGGATATGTCTGGTTAGGTACATATCAAAGGGGGCATTGTACTCAATGATAGGTTTGATGAATACTTTTAGTCCCTGTCTGTGTAATAGTTGATCTAAATGTGTGGAAGACGTTATAGCCTTTCACTGTTTGTATGCTCTCCACAGCTTTAAACCATGTCCCAGTGATCACATAGACATCAGCTTTCTATAGGGTGAAGATATCTTCTAGGGGTGGAGTTTTTTGTTTAGCATCCTAGCATTGAGCAGTAATACCTTTAGATTTTCTTGGTTTTGATTTGCTATGTGAGAAGTACTTTCAGTTTGGCATTGTCTAAAAAAGGCAGTATGGAGAAGACCATCCCTGGCAAAGCAGCATGGTCTGTTGACCATCTCCTTCCACCCTGACAAATATTGCACCCCTTAGAATGACACCAGAAACTTAGCCAATTATTAAGTCAGTCACTTCTTGCTCATATTGTGGCATCAACCTTGGAGAAGGTAAAATGCTGCTCAATGCTAGGCTCATACCAGCCTGAGACACATATTCCAAGAGCTCCACGATGTCTCCCTTCATATAGTCTAGGGGGGTACGTCTCAGGTCATTTACTCCAACATGGACTATGACTGGGTCACACTTGTACTTCTGGTCCAGTGACCTGAGTGCATGCTTAATGTGGTGGATCCTATCCCCAGTAAGCAACTGACCGTGACTTTCTCCTTACTCAGCCTGGTGAGAGGGACATTAGTGTGTCTCACAATAGAGTCTCCAATGACCAGAATGTTGGAATTGTGTGGTGGCCTGCCTTATGGGCTTAGAGGTAGAGGCTCCATGAGGTATGGCTCTATGTGTTGATGTGGGTGTTGTTTCGAAAGAGTGCATTTCGGGCTGCTGAGGGTATTTGTTGTGTGTACTTTGTCTAGGAGGTCTTTGTGGTTTAGGAAGGTTACATTTAAGTGCCTCAGGATATGTGGGTCCAGATGTCTGCTTTGAATTGTGTGATGGGTGCAGCGTGTGTACTACTGATAACCTTATTGACAATAGGAGTACTTTTATGTGAGATCTTTGCCTCCAGTGACATTGTGTAAATACTTAGAAAGATGGAGCAGTTAGTAATCATACAGCAAATTCTACACTAACTTAGAATACCTAATTTGATTAGACTTGCTACGGATGGGGTACAAACTGGTGCTTGGTGTAATGGTTAAGGTGCTTACCTCAAAGACACAAGGTCCATGGTTTGATTTTTGGAAAGCATAGCTAGGCTTTAAAAAGGCCACCTATGGTCATTAGCCGAGTAATCACCTATGAGTTAATGAGAGCAGACTGTTGACCTGTGTTGACAGAGGGCAGAAGACTAGGGTCAGCACAGTACTCTGGGAGTAGAACTGTGAGTACTGTACCAGACCATGAAGGTTTATTTATTTAACATTTATTTACCAAGAAAGTCCGACTGGGAATGAGCCAATATTCAGCAGAGGCCCAGGGAGAAATGCTCCAGATGTATGTCTTTATAATGCTGGAGGAAATTGGAGTACTCGGAGCAAACACACACAAATGCAAGGAGTTCAAGCAGACTCCACACAAAAGGCACCCCAGCCGAGAAATGAACAGGAGAACCTCTTGCTGTGAGCCAACAACACTAATTGCTGCAGCACTGCGCTGTCCTTTATGGGTGAAGTACTTAGGATGATACTCTGACTTTAGGTAAGATAAAACCTAATTTAGTAATGCTTACTAAAAGGACAGACTTAGATTTGACAAGAATGATGAATAGGGGTGATTTGCCTGTTCGCTACCAGTGTGAATGTATGTATATCAATGTGTGTGCATGTCTGTGTTTGTGTAGCAGGGGTACTTTGTACACCTTACTGTACAACACAGTAACTTAGTAACCAGTACTGTCTTATATGGCTGGTGTTTGTAACATTCTTTTTCCCCAGTAACTGTTTAATCACAGAAAAAAATACAACTGTTTACATTATTTACAAAGCTGCAAATCTTGAATCACACAAGGTGTTTTCATAATCTGTACCATATAATTTAGACCATTGTCAAATAGCACAATTCCAATAATATTGTTTTATTAACAATTTCATTTTTGTAGAACATAGCATTCCTTTTAAAGGACAAAGATAAAATGAATCCCTCTTCAACAAATACTCCTCTGATGAGACTGAATGAGATATGGCCTGGGCTGCAGTTTAAACTGGTTATGCAGACAGGTCCAAGCCATGCTCCAGAGCTTACTGTGGGGTTGAGGTAGTTGGAAAATACTTTGAATCTTCAGGACCTTCTATGAAGATGGCTAAACACCACATGGCAGAAAAGGTAAGGGTTTTACATCAGCAACCTTCTTTTTTTACTGTAGATTTAAATATAAGATCACTTACCAATGTCCCACAAAATGGTGTGAAGTCTTTGACTATTTGAGATTTCACTAATAAAAAATGCAGGCATAGCATGGGTTTGATATAGCTCCTGTTCCCATTTTTAGACTAATAAGTCCTAGCTAATGCAAAAGTTAATGTTGTGTTGTTCTTTGAAAGATTGGTTAATGTATCTCTATTGAGCAAGATATGCTCACAGTTTTGATGGAATATTGCAGTTTTTACCAAAAATTGCATTACAATTTTGCTACAAAAATGGATTGTAGCATGGTAGTGTTTTAAAACAGATAAATCAGACCCAAAGTTTAATAGCAAGTAGACTCTTTGCAGAGAGCATGTTTGTGCTAGGACTACCACTTGTCCGTCTTTGTGCTGAGCAGGTCCTATCTGCCAACAAAGTGACGTCCAGTTCTTTGCACTAGTTGTAGGTATAGATTGTCTTGCAAAATTATGCTTTTCTTTAAAAAACATCCCACATTGCACATTTGGAAAGTTAGCAAGCCTAGACTATCTGTATGTGAGATGAGTATAAACTCTGATTTTCTTTACTCAGTTTTAAAACCCCAATTGCATTTCACAGTAAAAAAAAATCCATTTTTTTTGTTTATGTGCCATCCTTTTATTTTTCTTCCATGATTATAAAAATGTGAATTTAGTATTTATTAGTAATGGGAGATGTTAGGTTCACATATGGAGGGTATCACATTAGGGACAGGGGACCCATAGAGAACATACTACACTATTTTAAATCAATTTCTTCACTGTCTAAAAATCTCCTATTCAAAGAAACCACATATAAATGCTTCTTTTAATACACACCTTAGGTGAGACTGTGTCATGTAGGCCCCACTGTGTAACTGGTAGTCTTCCATGGACTTCATCCCCATCTCACACTAACTACTTTGGTCTCTACTAACCCCACATAATAATCCTCTGCTAAACTTTTCCCATAACTGCCCATCTTTCTCCTCTCTCATATATCGTAAGTAATGTATTTATTGCTCTACAATACCTGATCAACAGCAATACAACAAAATAGCCTCTATAACTTTACAGTTATTAATATAGTAAAGAGTCGATTATCTAAATGTCGATTATCCAAAACATCAATTATCTGAATGCAGCCTTCCAAATTTTTAAGGTAGGAAAAATCATTAAGTCTGAATATGTAAATATTATACATATTCACTTGTGTGTGTTTTTAGAGCTTATAGCCCACTCGTGAATGAAAAATATTCTTTATTGTTCACTAGAATTGCTGAATGGTTGAAAAGTATATGCCCCATGTGCAGAAAAAAAAAATAGAAGTTTTTTTATCCAGTTCAATTATGCATTTGATTATCCAAACTACCCTGGGTCACAATTAGTTTGGATATCGACTTGCTACTGTAGTTTTGGGTTTGGCTGTAAATGTGATAATATTTTACTATATTTATGGTGTATTTAGACTTATAGGTTCAGAGGTAAATACTAGGCCATTTTAAGCCTATCCTATTTCTCTCAAAGGTGACAAACACTGTACTTTGTGTTTGTGAGGTAAATACCTTAACCGTTATGCCATCTCACAACCCCCTTGAAGAAACTTGACCATCGTATTTATGTCTTTCCCAAATTAAGCCTAAAATGGTCCATTTGCATTAGCATCCTACACTGGTTAATGACTGAAAATAAAATACTTATTCTATGTTTGATCTAGTTGAAGATTCAGTCAGTTTTTGGACCATCTATGATGAATCAGTATTATGTTTTTTCATTCCTGGTGAATGGCCATCTCCTACAGACAGCCTGTACTCTTGATAGTTCCTTTTTTAGATTAACAATGTAGGTATATATCTTATTTTTTCCTTCATTGGCAGGAAGGTACCTGATAGTGGCTAGATGGGGAACTGGTGAATGTGAGAGGTGGGAGCTATTATATATTTACTGCATTATATCAACATATGACAAATAAAAGCAACCAAAACCAAATTTGAGTTGAATTTGGCCTCCCAGGCGAAAGACAACCACAAGGCATTTTTTAGCTATGTCTCCAACTTCAAAGGCTAATACACAGTTGTGTGCAGAGCTCAATGTAAATGGAGCCACCCATTCTGAGCCTGAAGATATACTGGATCTGATGCTCACAAATATGGGCGAATGCTGCACCCCTGGTCTAGTGTCCTTTCCGGTAGGATCAGATGATAAAACTGTTTCCTTCAAAATATAAATCAATGCTGTGACCCCTAAAAAAAACAGTAACTGGAATTACTTTAAGGCAAACTACCTATTATTTATTGATTACCTGACCAGATTTTAAGCACCTGCAAATGCAGAGAACACAGCTGCCTTTGCAGAATTGCACACAAAATTCCCATACAATCATGTTAAATAGATGCACAGAGACAGAATGTGCCTACCAGAAACAGTCCAGAACAAACTTAAAAAGCAGACCACTCTGGTGGGAATCCAAACATAAACATATTGTACAACAAATGAAAAAAAAGTCATAGCTAAAATTAGGAAGTGCAACACCCAGCAGGATAAAAACTGTTTAATCAGGCTAAACAACTAACAGGACAAATTAAGTCTATCAAAGCTAATTTTAAGATATTGATAGACTACTAGGCCAAGGACAACCACAAGACTTTCTTTAGCTCTGTCTGAAACCTCAAAGGTAAAACACGCCAATGCACAGAAACTGACTGTTAATGGAGCCAATTAAAAGGAGGTGGAAGACATAGCAAATCTGCTGGCTAACAAATTCAGTTCCAGTTTTACCTCCCCCTCTCTCCTTTGCCTGCCTCCCAAATAATATTATATAACATAACCACTCCAACTATCATTAGAGAGCAGATCCTAAATATGCCCTCTAAGGCTAAGAATACCATATTGAAGGGTCCTGATAATATCCCACAATGTCTCCTAAATTGCTTGAACCATGACTTATCTGAACCTCTGGAGTCAGTATTTAACCATAGCTTCCAGAGAGGTTTCATGACACATGAATGGAAGACTGCAATGGACATCTCTCTGCCCAAAGGCTGTCCATCAATGGATCGTGACTAGTCTCATATGCAAAGCCATGGAAAGAATTATCATGGAAATGGTTAATAATGACATAGGAAACGTTCATACTATGTATACAACCCAGTTTGGTTTTGTTAAAACAGATTATACCTACTCTACCTGATGGACTACTTTGAAAACATCACCAAGGAAATGGATGAGGGCAGAACAATGCATACTGACTACCTTGACCTGGTTAAGGCATTTGATACAATACCCCACTCAGGCATTGTAAACAAACTCATGGAATTAGGCATTAACTCCTATGGTATGCTGTCAATAGTCTGCTGCCTCCTTGATGGGACCTAGCAAGTTAGGATAGGGAAGATCCCCTCCTAAAGAGGCAGGTCACTAGTGGAGTCCCTCAGGGCTCTTGCTGGGCCTGCACCTTTTTGACATTTATTTCTCAGAAGTCAAAGCCAATGTTAAAGGCCTCTGGCTGACCAAGTTTGCTGATGACTGAAAATTAGGAGTAGACATAGAATCCCCCCCAAGACACTAACATCCTACAGGAAGGACTAACACAGACAAGGGAAGGGTGCCAAAGCCATGGCTTAAAACACAATGGCATGAAATGCATAACAGTACCATTTGGGAAATTGGACACCTTAGGAAACTACCTCATTGATAACACACCCTTAAGAATGGACCCAGGGATTTGGGGGGTTATGGTCATAGTTACCTGGGTAGTAACAAAATCATTCTATGTTTCTCAACTTATAAGCAAGGGAATGACATCTGGGTCCAAGGAGGTCACTGTTCCTCTGCATTTGGCCCTCATCAGACCCATTACCAAGTACATCTACCCCTTCGGGATGTACCTGACCAGGTACATGCAGCAACTGGAATGTCACAGAGGTTCCTCACAAAAGCAATACAACATGTTTTATGCAGAATGCCTCCAAGCCCATTCTCTATACTCACGTTCGTATAGGCTAGTGAGAGACAATCTGTGTCTGGCATGCAAGGCATGATTGGATCCTTCTCTGATGGACCTTTTGTACATCCCCAAAACCAATAGCACCAGAACTGCTTGATCTAGGGACTTGAGCCTTGCTTGCTACATAAATAGGACATATTGGTGGGCCAAGTATATGTCTCAGAGAATTCCCTTCCTCCAGAACAGACTTCCCATCCAAGTGAACCAGAGTTCCTCCCTAACCCTATTCAAGCATAACCTGGCCCAGCAGATGGGAAATTGGAAGTTCTCCTAGGTATCATAGCTATGTCTCTAATGAACACAGGCCATCTACAAGTCATACCCTAGCTTACATATATCTCTTAAAATAACCTCTAAGACTTAAAAAATTGCATGATACATTTGGGATGCGTGGCTAGGCTTATAAAGGCCCAAGTGGTCATTAGCCTATTATACACCTATGAACCTTTGAATACTACCTCAGGACTCTCCTGGAAGCAGAACGCTGGCCTAATGGGACTAACTTGGTCAACAGAGGATAAAATAAATGTATGTCTGCCTTAGATCCATGACTGATGTCTAATAGGCTTGCCAACTGATGGCAGATAGAGGCCAGAGACAGAGGAAAACTATATTCCTTTTGAGATGTGTGAGAATAACCCATGTACAGTAAAACAAATGGAAATTTAATCTCAGGAAATGCTGTGTGTGTGTGTGTGTGTGTGTGTGTGTGTGTGTGTGTGTGTGTGTGTGTGTGTGTGTGTGTGTGTGTGTGTGTGTGTGTGTGTGTGTGAGTGTGTGTTTATATTCCATAATGTTGGAGTATTAGTTCTAAATCACTTAAAAAGTTAACACAATTCCAGATTTTGGCAGCAACATTCATTCTGTGCACAATAAGTACAAAACTCTAATGTCTTGTTTTATTGGCTGACAAGAAATCCTCAGTGATTTTACCAGAAAATTGTAAAGTTTACAATGGACAGGGCAAAAATATGAAGAATATCAGGTATATTCTGCTAAAATCCTGACATTAGGGATCTTAGTATCTTTATGACATGGATCCTGGCACTTGACAGAACTTATAGTCTCCCTGTTCTTGTCCAGTCTGGTGATTGTGGAGTCTTAAGTGCCTACCTATAGGGTCACCACTGACTAAACTATGTGGAATCAGATTTAGTAGGCAGGTGGCCTTATCGGTTTAGGCCTGCTTCCTTGGTGGCTCTTAGGTGAACTGTGTAAATGTGCAGTATGTGTGAGTATCCAACAAGTGGACATTGCCTTGTGTGAGACCCCTTAGTGTGTTCTAGTAGGCTGGCTATTTTGTCCTTACAGTTTCAGCATAAGTTAAGGAGTTAGTGATGTTTTGTAACTGGTGTTGTGGATATATGATGCTTACTGATTGGTGGGCTGTTGTGAGAGATTTGTCTCTACATTTCCTAAAAATGTATACCTCGCTCAGGTTATTCTATCAGTTGGTAGAAGCACTGAACAGTTAGTAATCATTTGGCAAATTCTATACTAACTTAGATCACCTCTTTTGATTAGACTTGCCACAGATGGGGTAAGAACTGGGGGTTGACATAATGGTTAACGTGCTTACCTCAAAGACACAAGGTACAGTGTTTGATTCTTAGGAAGTGTAGCTAGGCTTAAAAGGACCACCTGTGGTCATTAGCCTAATAATCACCCATGAGTTAGTGAGAGCAGACTGCTGACCCGTGTTGACAGAGGGCAGATGACTAGGGTCAGCACAGTACTCAGCGAGTAGAATGGTGAGTACAGTACTAGACCATGAAGATTTATGGGTGAAGTATTTAGGATGATAACCTGAAGTTAGGTGAGATAGCAGCTAATCTAGTAGTGCTTACTGAAAGGACATAATTAGATTTGACAACAATGATGAATAGAACTGATTTGTCTATTAGCTACAAGTGTGAATGTGTGTGTGTGTGTGTGTGTGTGTGTGTGTGTGTGTGTGTGTGTGTGTGTGTGTGTGTGTGTGTGTGTGTAGTGGGGACACTTTGAACACCTTACTGTACAACACAGTAACTTAGTAACAAGTATTGACTTATAGTGCTGTTGTTTGTAAAACCCCTTTATTTCTAAATAATTGTTTAATCACAGACAAAATTACAACTGTTTACATTACTTACAAATACATTAATCTTGAATGTCACAAGGTGTTTCCATAAGCTGTACCATATAATTTAGACTATTGTCAAATAGCACAATTCCAATAATATCGTTGTATTAATAATTTCATTTTTGCAGAACATAGCATTCCTATTAAAGGAAAAGAAAAACATTCAACAAATACTCTTCTGATGAGACTGAATGAGATATGCACTGAGCTGCAGTTTAAACTGGTTAGGCAGACGGGTCCAAGCCATGCTCCAGAGCTTACTGTCGGGGTTGAGATAGTCGGAAAATACTTTGAAGCTTCAGGACCGTCCATGAAGATGGCTAAACACCACGTGGCAGAAAAGGTAAGATTTTTACATCAGGGACCTTTTTTACTGTAGATTTAAATATAAGATCACTTGATCAGTATCCCACATAACGGAGTGAAGTCTCTGGCTATTTGAGATTTCACTAATAAAAATGCAGGTACACCATGGGTTTGCTACAGTTCCTGATCTCATATTTAGGCTAATAAGTCATAGCTAATACAAAAGTTAATGTTGTGATGTGTTATGCTATTCTTTGAACAATTATTTAATGTATCCCTTTAGAGCAAGATACACTCACAGTTTGGATGGAATGTTGCAGCTTTTACCTAAAATTCAATTACAGTTTTACTAGAAACATGGATTGTAGCATGGTAGTGTTTTAAACCAGAACAATCAGACCCACAAATTGCTAGTAAACAGATTACAGTTCAGATGCTTTATTGGCTGTGGTCCTTTTAATGGACTTTTTGCAGATACCATGTTTTGCTAGGACTACCACCTCTCCATCTTGATGCTGGACAGGTCCCATCTGGGCAGTTGCATGCTGGAAAAAAAAAAATATATATATATATATATATATATATATATATATGTATATATAAAATTCAAATGTTCTTGAGATTTTAGGACAAAAAGTGTTTCACAACAGTTGCATAAAACAATTATTTTGTAACTTAAACACTTTAATATTATGTGTAACAACAGAAGCAATCCAAATTATATAATAATAAGCTTTTATTTTCCCCAAAAAGTGAAGTCCAGTTCTTTGGACTGGTTGTGTGTATAAATTGTCTTGAAAAATTATGCTTTTCTGTAAAAATGTCCCACATTGTGCATTTGGAAAGTCGGCAAGCCTAGACTATCTGTGTGTAAGAGGAGTATAAATTCTGATTTTCTATACAGAATTTTAAAATCCCAATTGCATTTCACAGTAAAGAAACTCCATTTTTTCTGTTTCTGTGCCATGCTTTTATTTTTTCTCCATGGTTATAAGACTGTGACGTTAGTATTTATTAATAAGGAAGTAAGTCAGGTTAACATTACTGCATTATAACAAATTGTTATTGATGAAGAGGATGGAACCAGCCAAGACCCCAGCAAGGAGGGACTTGTTTGTAGCCGTACTGACTGAAAATTGGGGGGACCTTTGGGTCATGCAAGTACAGAAGGTCTTTATTACTGTGTGATCCCCTTGCACAGTTCCAGTGTGTGTGGTCATCATTTTCAGAGCAAAATAAAGCATCTCACTTGGCATAGAGGTGGCTGGACAAAAATCAATGAATAAATAAATACAATCTGTGTGCCTGTAGCTTGTAATTTACTGGTAACAAACAGTGTAATGTACACAATTGTGTGTTTTTTAATGTGAGCTTGATGTAATGAGTTTCTAACTAATTTCTTTATTGCAGATTCTGGAAGCTCTTGTCTTACTAACAGATGTTTCTACAGGTATACCCAAAAGAAAGGAAAATGTTTGTGAGGATCGAGAGACTAGTAAGGTTTGTATTCTATGTCTATGTTTTCTGTTAGGAATGTTTGCTAGATTCTATAGGTTATAGAAGTTTGGTGTACAGGATCTCATTAACAGTGAAAGATTCCATTACAGATCATATTTTCAGATGAAGTGATAAGTCCCCCTGTTTAGTTTGTCTCTTGCACTTAATGGACCACTACCTGGTTCTGACTAGTTTTGCATGCTTTCTGAGCCAGAAAAATAAAAAAATGCCCCTAATGATGTCCTTCTGTACTGTCAAACCCTCCTGTTAGTGTTCATTATTGTTCCCACCTTTACGTGAAGGGGAGTGTTGTGTGGCATGATTTGTAGGTGTAATAATGGAGGAGGGTTTTTTTTAGTTTTTCTTACCCATAATTCCCTTTTCCTAAGATGTTACATCTAGGGTAAAGTTGGGCAAAGACTGCTTTTTTATTCCTTTCTGCACTAGCGGAATGTCGAGTGCTTCTCTTTCACATATATTTGTTGTGGTTTGATATTTGTAGAAAAAATCATGGTGAAGGAACATTCAATAGTCAATAAATCACAAGACCTACTCCATGGAAGGCAGATTTTTTCTTTTGTATAATATGTTCTTTTCTGTTGATTACAAATCACTTAACGTCTTCTACAGATATACCATTATAGTGAGTTCCTCACAACTGTCCTAACTTCATGATACCCATCTGCACATTTGAGTTGTAACATATAGGTAGTATCCCCAGGAAGGTAGAGATCAGGGAACAGGCAGCCCACATATAAAAGAGCTGCTCCTTAGGAACGTTTGTGTCTCACATGGTAGTATAACCCATAATACCAAAGGTACATTTAAGACCAATGAGAACTAGTTGTGAGCATCTCATATGCTCTGTCATGCCAGACATGCGGAATGATAGTGTGAAGCTGTCCACCTCTAAACTGAAATAAGAGCAGGCTTATGTGAAGCACAAGGAGCTTTGCATCTTCTGCGCACAAAATTTGACTTGCAGGATCCTTGTAACTTGTGCCTGAAAAAAATCTTAAAAGTTAGGTCAAATACTCCTAATGATATCTTAGCTTTGTACATAAATGAGGAAGCTGCCCCCTACAGCATCATGAATCCTAATAAAGGAAACAGAGTTTTTACAGAGATTTATATAATGAAAGAACACTAGGAAAAAAAGACTGATCTGTTTATGTTTTGATGTGGCTTCTCCGATCAACAGGTGATATTTACAAGCTAAATTTAACTAACTGTCCAGACAGTAGATCATCATAATGTATATTTTCTTCCTTCCAGTTCTGATGTAAAGTTGGGACAGTTTACGGTCCAAGGAGAATATCCCATTTTCTGCAAAGAAGAGGAAAGAATGACTACTTATGACTATGTAAAACTCTATTTTACAATAGTAGAATATGACTGCTGAGATCTGGAACCAGCCTCTAGTGTCCTCTTGTTTTTTTTTTTTAATACCCAAAAGAAACAGAGTAGTGGATCTGTCTTTCTGAAGGTTGATGACCTAGATACCTGCCTTAGGTCTGTGATTGATGTCTAATAGGCTAGCCATTTGATGGCAGATAGAGGCCAGTGACAGAGAAAACTATATTCCTTGTGATATGTGTGAGATTAACTCATGTATGGTAAAACTAATAGAAATTTGATCTCAGGAAATGCAGGCACCTTTGGTCATTAGCCTGGTAATCACCTATGAGTTAGTGAGAGCAGGCTGCTGACCCATGTTGACAAACAGTAGAAGACTAGGGTCAGCACAGTCCTCTGGGAGTAGAATGGTGAGTACAGTACCAGACCCTGAAGATTTATGGGCGAAGTATTTAGAATGATACCCTGAAGTTAGATAAGATAGCAGCTAATCTGCTAGTGCTTACTGAAAGGACAAAATTAGATTTGACAAGAATGACAGGAGTGATTTGCCTGCTCGCTACTAGTGTGAATGCATGTGTATCCATGTGTGCATGTGTGTGCGTGTGTGTGTGTGTGTGTGTGTGTGTGTGTGTGTGTGTGTGTGTGTGTGTGTGTGTGTAGCAGGGGGCACTTTGCACACCTTACTGTACAACACAGTACCTTAGTAACCAGTCCTGACTTATACTGCTAGTGTTTGTAACATTCCTGTTTTCCCCAGCAACTGTTTAATCACAGACAAAAAATACAACTGTTTACATTATTTACAAATCCATACATCTTGAACCACACAAGGTGTTTTCATAAGATGTACTATATAATTTATTGTCAAATGGCACAATTTCAGTAATATTGTTCTATTAACAATTTCATTTTTGTAGAACGTAGCATTCCCTTTACAAGAAAATAAGAAAATGAAGGCTTCTTCGACAGAAAATCCTCTGATGAGACTGAATGAGATATGCCCTGGGCTGCAGTTTAAACTGGTTAAGCAGACGTGTCCAAGCCATGCTCTAGAGCTTACTGTGGGGGTTGAGGTAGTTGGAAAATACTTTGAAGCTTCAGGACCTTCCATGAAGATGGTTAAACACCATGTGGCAGAAAAGGTAAAGTTTTACATCAGGGACCTTTTTTACTGTAGATTTAAATATAAGATCACTTGATCAGTGTCACACATTATGATGTGAAGTCTCTGGCTACTTTTTATTTATTTAACATTTGTTACCCGGGAAAGTCTGACTTGGAATGAAGCCAATTTTCAACCGACACCCAGGGAGAAATGTTCCAGATGCATGTCTTTACAATGTGGGAGGAAAACAGAGTACCCGGAGAAAACCCACATGAACACAGGGAGGACATGCAGACTCCACACACAACACACCCCAGCCAAGAATCAAACTGGAAAACCTTTTGCTGTGAGGCAACAATACTACTGCTGTACCACTGCACTATCTATGCTAGTGAGATTTCACTAATAAAAAATGCAGGCACAGCATGGTTTGATACATCTCTTGTTCCCATTTTTAGGCTAATAAGTCATAGCTAATACAAAAGTTAATGTTCTGTTGTGTTGTTCTTTGAAAGATTGATTAATGTATCCCTATTGAGCAAGATATGCTCACAGTTTGGATGGAATATTGCAGTTTTTATGCAAAATTCAATTACAATTCTGCTACAGACAAATCAGTCCCAAAAGTTTTTAGTAAATTGATTAAAATTGAGATTCTTTATTGACTGTGGTCCTTTTTAATGGACTCTTTGCAGACAGCATGTTTGTGCTAGAACTCCGACCTCTATGCCTTTGTGCTGGACAGATCCTACCTGGTACTTGCATGCTGAAAAAAATATAAAAAATTACAAATGTCCCTGAGATTTTAGGATTGAAAGTGTTTCCCAAGTTTCCTCTAACAGTTGCACAAAACAATTATTTTGTAACTTAAACACTATTTTATTTTGTGAAACAACAGAAGTAATCCAAATTATATAATATTAAGCTTTTATTTTGCTAAAAAAGTGAGTTCTTTGCATTAGTTGTAGATATAGATTGTCTTGCAAAGTTATACTTTTCTGTAAAAAACATCCCATAGTGTGCATTTGGAAAGTTGGCAAGCGTAGACTATCTGTGTTTAAGATGAGTATAAATTCTAATTTTCTTTACTCAGTTTTAAAACCCAATTGCACTTCACAATAAAAAATCCATTTTTTATGTGCCATGCTTTTATTTTTCTTCCATGGTTATAAGAATGTGAATTTAGTATTTATTAGTAAGGGAGATGTCAGATTAACATGTGGAGGGTACCACATGGGGGCAGGGGACCCATGGAGAACATACCACATCAGCTTAAATTAATTTCTTCATCTAAAAATCTCTTATTCAAAGAAGCCATATGTAAATGCTTCTTTAATACACACCTTAGGTGAGAGTGTGTGACCTTAGGCCGTACTGTGTAACTGGCAGTCTTCCATGGGCTTCATCCCCATCTCACACTAACTACTTTAGTCTCTACTAAACCTCACACAGTAATCCTCTGCTACACTTTTTCCATTACTGCCTGCCTTTCTCCTCTCTCATATATCGTAAGTAATGTATTTATTGGTTACAATACCTGATCACCAGCAATACAACATAACAGTCCTCTATAACTTTGCAGCTATTAATAGTTTTTTGTTCTGCTTTAAATGTGACAATATTTTGCTATATTTATGGTGTATTTAGACTTATAGGTTCATAGATAAGTACTCGGCTAGCTGCCTTTGTAGGGCATTTTAAGCCTATCCTATTTCTCTCAAAGGTGACAAACACTGTACTTTGTGTTTGTGAGGTAAATACCTTAACTGTTATGCCATCTCACAACCCCCTTGAAGAAACTTGAGTCTTTCCCAAACTAAGCCTGAAATGGTCCATTTGCATTAGCACCCTATACTGGTTAATGACTAAAAATAAAATACTCTATGTTTGATCTAGTTGAAGATTCAGTCAGTTTCTGGACCATCTGAGATGGATCAGTATTATGTGTTTTCATGCCTGGTGAATGGCCGTCTCCTTCAGACAACCTGTGCTCTTGAGAGTTCCTTTTTTAGATTGATACTGTAGGTATGCATCTTATTTGTTCCTTGACTGCCAGAAAGGTACCTGATAGTGGCTAGAGGGGGAGCTGGTGAATGTGAGGGGTGGGAGCTATTATATATTTACTGCATTATATCAAACTTTTATTGATGAAGAGGATGGAACCAGCTAGACCCCAGCAAGGAGGGACTTGTTTGTAGCCAAACTGACTAGGAATTAGGGGGACCTTTGGGTCATGCAAGTACAGAAGGTCTTTATTACTGTGTGATCCCCTTGTACAGCTCCAGTGTGTGTGGTCATCATTTTCAGAGCAAAATAAAGCATCTCACTTGGCATAGAGGTGGCTGGACAAAAATCAATGAATAAATAAATACAATCTGTGTGCCTGTAGCTTGTAATTTACTGGTAACAAACAGTGTAATGTACAGAATTGTGGTTTTTAATGTGAGCTTGATGTAATGAGTTTCTAACTAATTTCTTTATTGCAGATACTGGAAGCTCTTGACTTACTAACAGATGTTTCTACTGGTATACCCAAAAGAAAGGAAAATGTTTGTGAGGATCGAGAGACTAGTAAGGTTTGTATTCTGTCTGCCTATGTTTTCTGTTAGGAATGTTTGCTAGATTCTATAGGTTATAGAAGTTTGGTGTACATGATCTCATTAACAGTGAAAGATTCCATTACAAATCTTATTTTCAGATGAAGTGATACGTCCCCCTGTTTGGTTTGTCTCTTACACTTAATGGACCACTACCTGGTTCTGACTAATTTTGCGTACTTTCTGAGCCAGAAAAATAAAAAAAAATGTCCCTAATGATGTCCTTCTGTACTGTCAAACCCTCTCCTCTTAGTGTTCATTATTGTTCCCACCTTTACATGAAGGGGAGGGTTTGTGTGGCACGATTTGTAAGTGTAATAATGGAGGAGGTATTTTTTTTTTAGTTTTTCTTACCCATAATTCCCTTTTCCTAAGATGCTACATCTAGGGTGAAGTTGTGCAAAGACTGCTTTTTTATTCCTTTCTGCACTAGTAGAATGTCGGGTGCTTCTCTTTCACGTATATTTGTTGTGGTTTGATATTTGTAGCAAAAATCATAGTGAAGGAACATTTAATAATCAATAAATCACAAATCCTACTCCATGGAAGACAATTTTTTCCTTTGTATAATAAGTTTTTTTTCTGTTGATTCCTTTTTTCCCCAGCAACTGTTTAATCACAGACAAAAAATACAACTGTTTACATTATTTACAAATCCCTACATCTTGAACCACACAAGGTGTTTTCATAATCTGTACTATATAATTTTGTTGCCAAATGGCACAATTTCAATAATATTGTTCTATTAACAATTTCATTTTTGTAGAACGTAGCATTCCTTTTACAAGAAAATAAGAAAATGAAGGCTTCTTCGACAGAAAATCCTCTGATGAGACTGAATGAGATATGCCCTGGGCTGCAGTTTAAACTGGTTAAGCAGAAGGGTCCAAGCCATGCTCTAGAGCTTACTGTGGGGGTTGAGGTAGTCGGAAAATACTTTGAAGCTTCAGGACCTTCCATGAAGATGGTTAAACACCATGTGGCAGAAAAGGTAAAGTTTTACATCAGGGACCTTTTTTACTGTAGATTCAAATATAAGATCACTTGATCAGTGTCACACATAATGATGTGAAGTCTCTGGCTATTTTTTATTTATTTAATATTTATTAACCGGGAAAGTCTGACTAGGAATGAAGCCAATTTTCAGCAAACACCCGGGGAGAAATGTTCCAGACGCATGTCTTTACAATGTGGGAGGAAAACAGAGCACCCAGAGAAAACCCACATGAACACAGGGAGGACATGCAGACTCTTCACACGAGGCACCCCAGCCAAAAATCAAACTGAAAAACCTTTTGTTGTGAGGCAACAATGCTACCACTGTACCACTGCACTGTTTTTATTAGTGAGATTTCACTAATAGAAAATGCAGGCATAGCATGGGTTTGATACATTTCTTGTTCCCATTTTTAGGCTAATAAGTCATAGCTAATACAAAAGTTAATTTTGTGTTGTTCTTCGAAAGATTGATTAATGTATTCCTAGTGAGCAAGATATGCTCACAGTTTGGATGGAATATTGCAGTTTTTATGAAAATTCAATTACAATTCTGCTACTAAAAGGGACTGTAAGGAGGTGCTGTTTTAAAACAGACAAATCTGTCCCAAACGTTGTTAGTAAATTGATTAAAATTGAGATTCTTTATTGACTGTGGTCCTTTTTAATGGACTCTTTGCAGACAGCATGTTTGTGCTAGAACTACAACCTTTCTGCCTTTGTGCTGGACAGATCCTATCTGGTAGTTGCATACTGAAAAAAATATAAAAAATTGCAAATGTCCCAGAGATTTTAGGATAGAAAGTGTTTCCCAAATTTCCTGTAACAGTTGCACAAAACAATTATTTTGTAACTTAAACACTATTTTATTTTGTGAAACAACAGAAGTAATCCGAATTATATAATATTAAGCTTTGATTTTGCTAAAAAAAATGTCCAGTTCTTTGCACTAGTAGATATTGATTGTCTTGCAAAAGTATGCTTATCTGAAAAAAAACATCCCACATTGTGCGTTTGGAAAGTTGGCAAACCTAGATTATCTGTTTTTAAAATGAGTATAAATTCTGAGTTTCTTTACTCAGTTTTAAAACTCCAATTCATTTCACAATAAAAAAATCCATTTTTATGTGCCATGCTTTTATTTTTCTTCCATGGTTATAAGAATATAAATTTTGTATTTATTAGTAAGGGAGATGTCAGATTAACATGTGGCGGGTACCACATGGGGGGCAGGAGACCCATGGAGAACATACCACATCAGCTTAAATTAATTTCTTCATCTAAAAATCTCTTATTCAAAGAAGCCACATGTAAATGCTTCTTTAATACACACCTTAGGTGAGAGTGTGTGACCTTAGGCCCTACTGTGTAACTGGCAGTCTTCCATGGGCTTCATCCCCATCTTACACTAACTAATTTAGTCTCTACTAAACCTCACACAGTAATCCTCTGCTACACTTTGCCCATTACTGCCTGCCTTTCATCTCTCTCATATATCGTAAGTAATGTATTTATTGGTTGCAATACCTGATCACCAGCAATACAAAATAACAGTCCTCTATAACTTTACAGCTATTAAAAGTTTTTTGTTCTGCTGTAAATGTGACAATATTTTATTATATTTATGATGTATTTAAACTTATAGGTTCATAGATAAATACTCGGCTAGCTGCCTTTGAGGGCCATTTTAATCCTATCCTATTTCTCTCAAAGGTGACAATTAAACACTGTACTTTGTGTTTGTGAGGTAAATACCTTAACCGTTATGCTATCTTATAACCCCCTTGAAAAAACTTGACCATCGTATTTCTGTTTCTCCCATGCTAAGCCTAAAATGGTCCATTTGCATTAGCATCCTACACTGGTTAATGACTGAAAATAAAATATTTATTCTATGTTTCATCTAGATGAAGATTCCATCAGTTTTAGGACCATCTGTGGTGGATCAGTATTATGTTTTTTTTTTTTCATTTCCAGAGAATGGCCATCTCCTACACACATTTTATGCTCTTGGGGGTTCATTTTTTTTTTTAGATTAGCAGTGTAGGTATAAATCTTTTTTTTTCCCTTCACGGGCAATAAGGTACCTGATAGTGGCTAGAGGGGGGAATTGTTGAATGTGAGAGGAGAGACCTATTATAGATTTACAGCATTACATCAAACTGTGATTGATGAAGAGGATGGAACCAGCCAAGACCCCAGCAAGGAGGGACCTGTTTGTAGCCGAACTGACTGGGAATTGGGTGGACCTTTGAGTCGTGCAAGTACAGAAGCTTCTTATTACAGTGTGACCACCTTGTACAGTTCCAGTTTGTGGTCATCATTTTCAGAGCAAATTAAAGAGTGTAGGCAGGTGATGGAAACCACTTGGTGTAGAGGTGGAGGGACAAAAATGAATGAATAAATAAATACAATCTGTTTGGCTGTAGCTTATAATTTACTGGTGATAAACAGTGTAATTTACAGAAGTGGGTGTTTTTTAATATGAGCTTGATGCATTGGGTTTCTAACTAATCTCTTTTTTTGCAGATATTGGAAACACTTGGCTTACCAACAGATGTTTCTCCTGCTCTACCAAAAAGAAAGGAAAATGTTTGTGAGGCTCGAGAGACTAGTAAGGTTCGTATTCTGTCTGTCTATGTTTTCTGTTAGATTCTATAGGTTATAGAAGTTTATTCTACAGGATCTCATTAACAATGAAAGATTCCATTACAAATCTTATTTTCAGATGAAGTGTCCTCGTATTCTCTTTGTCTCTTACATTTAATGCAGCACTACCTGGTTCTGACTTCTTTGGGTGCAGTTTTTACAGAGGTGATATACAGAAAGAATGCTATGAAAAAAATTGATTTAATCATTTTTTGATGTGACTTGTCCTAGTTTATTGTAATGTGAAGTCTACTGAAGGCAGAATCCCTTGCCATGATCAACAGGTGATAGTTACAAGCTACAATGAACTGACTGTCCAGACAGTAGATCATCATGATGTATATTTAATTCCTTCCAGTTCTGATGTAAAATTGGGACAGTCTAGGGTCCAAGGAGCATATCCCATTTTCTGTAAAGGAGAGGAAACAAAGACTAGTTATGACTATGTAAAACTCTATTTTGCAATAATAGAATATGACTCCTGAGACCTGGAACCAACTCCTAATGTCCTGTTGTTTTATTTTAATACCCAAAAAGCACCAGGGGAGTGGATATGTCTTTCTGAAGGTTGGTGACCTAGTGGATTTCTACCTTTTTGGTAGGAGGAACACCTACAGTATATGTGCTGTGTGGAAGTCAAGAAAAGAAGTTTTATATATAACTTCACCCCTGTCTTGCTGGGTGGATTCTTAGTGCAGGCATGTAGAAGAATCTCATTCTGCCTCTTCGACCATCTTCATGTGGGAGGTTTCTGGTTGTAAGTCAGGATTGCTGAGGAGGTTTTCAAAAGCTCCTCTTCTTCACTTTTATTTCCTGGTGATTGTGTTAATACAAAAGCACACTTTCCAAAGCTTTGTTTACCTTAAATAAAAGCTGGATGATCCAGGCCTATAGCACAGGATTACACTTCAACATATCTGGAGTGTAATTTTGACTGGTGTTTTTATCTATATATCCCTGCTCACTCAGAGTGTGTGGTCAGTACCTCTGTTACCTCTAAGGGTTGAGAAACATCTTCTCCTTTAGCCAGTTGCTTTGGTCCTCATAGGCCTATCATCTCCCCAATATTGTGATTTTGATGGGAGAAGGTGAAAAGCACCTTCCTTCTCATCTATGGCTGACATATTCAAACTCTGTTAAGATCCCTCTTGAAAAGTAGACCTGGCCTATATTAGTCTTTATAACCATCTGAGACTAAGGAAGCGGCCAGGGACCTGAACTCTCAATAACCTCAGAAAAGTCCTCCCAGAGCTAACTGGATTTTGTGAATGGTTGCATGGAAGAAAGATTGCTGTAGAAAAAATGTGGCAAAGTAGGCAATTCTAGGTTGATCCTGAAATGTGACTGTTATGCCTAGAGTTCCAAGAATTACAGGGTCTCTAGTTAAAACCTGAAGCAGCCAGTAAAAACTATACACATGTGAGTCTGCATACATATGTATGTTGTCATATTTTTGGAATTGGGAGAGAAACTGGTGTATCCTACAAAATCCCACACAGATACAGATCGGACTTGCACATTCCAGACAGAAAGTAACTACATGTCATAAATGATTCTTTAGACCCTGGACCTATGAAGCAGGTATCTTAACCAGTAGGACATTATGTTGCTCTGAAGAAGTGTCTAGGACCAGATCTTGCACCTATTTCTAGAAGGGAGGTATATGAGCTGGCAAAACTGGAGATGCTTAGCTATGTAAGGCATGCTACACATAATGCAATATCTGATGCAACAGTTGGATAATCACCAGGTAGGTCATGAGGTAAGATAAAACTGACAGCACCAGGAAGGTACATTGTATGCCTGTGGCAGAAGCATGAAAAGGGCAGTATGTGGCTCTGATGACCACTGGGTTGACGTAATGCAGGTTCTGACTTGGTCTGCAGCATGACAGTCAATAACTCACCTGGATTACCCAAACATCTACAGGAGGGGTGAAATGGGAGTTCCTGTAGGCAGAATATGGGAAAGTTAAAATGTACATGTCTCCCTAAGTGCATCCTGCACTATGGAGTAAGCCTGTCCAAACATTTGGGCTTCTAATGTACATAGTAGAGGCTTGGGTTGGGATGATGGCAGCTCTGTGCTTGGGAATGTTCTGCTGTCTGTATATTTTATTAAGCTTTATAATTGTAAATTGCTTAGCCATAACCTGAACTTGTGTTTACTATATAATTTAATTCACCATCTGCTGAACAATTAGCAGTAACAACAAACGTTTATGTAGAATAGTTTTTTTATGAAGGATAGTTATCACTTCACTTCCTGCATTTACATGTGGCCCAGACAATATCCCAGGATGCCTTCTAAATAGCATGAGACATGACTTATCAGGCCATCTGGAATTGCTATTTAACTGTAGCCTCCAAACAGGCTTTGTGCTTCATGAATGAAGAACAGCAACAGTCATCCCTCTGCATCACAGTGGGCCTTCTACAGACCCTGGAATTTGCAGACCCATAAATCTCACTAGTCTCATATGTAAAGCCATGGAAAGAATTATCATGGAAATGATCAATAGTGATATAGCAAATCTCCAGACTCTGAATCCAACCCAATTTGGTTTCATCAAGAGCAGGTCATGCATACTCAACCTGGTGGCCTTCTTTGAGAAAGTCACCAAAGCAATTAATGAGGGCAAAATAGTTTACACTGCCTACCTTGACCTGGCCAAAGCATTTTACCCAATATCCCACTCAGCATTATTAGCAAACGCAAGAGGTTAGGTACAAGCCCTTATCTCACCCAATCAATAGCCAACTGGCTCATGGATAGGACCCAGGAAGTTAGAATAGGTGATTCCCCCTCTACAAAGAGGCCAGTCCCAAGTGGAGTCCCTCAGAGATTGGTCTTTGGATGGCTCCTTTTTTGGCATTTAGTGCTCTGAAATCAAGACCAATGTCAGTGGCCTCTGGCTGACTAAATTTGTAGATGATTGCAAGTTAGGAGGTGTCATTGAATCCCACACTGACACAAATGTTCTCCAGGAAGGGCTCACACAGACAAACAACTGGTGTCAGAGCTCTAGACTAAAACTAAATTCCAAGAAATGCATAATGGTATCCTTTGGGAAGTCATCCACCTCTGGTAACTATCATATTAACAAAACATCACTTAGAGTTGACCCAGTTGTCAGGAACTTGGAGACACACATAGTCAGAAATCTAGCCTTTGACTATTAAATGTCTACAGTAGTGAGGAAATCATTATATGTTGCACAATGTATAAACAAAGCTATGGCATTTAGCTGCAAGGAAGTCATTGTTCCTCTGTATTCAGCATTCATCAGACATATCATTGAGTACAATGCCCCCTTTGGTATATACCTAACCAGGCATATACAGCAAATGGAACATCCACAGAGGTTTCTCATGAAAACAATACAGGGAGTAAGTAACATTGTCCTATGAAGACTGCCTCAAAGCCCTATCCCTATATTCTGTCTCCTATAGGCTGCTTAGGGGAGATCTATCCTGGCATACAGGGAATTGTCAGACCCCACTCTAATGGACCTCCTGCTTATGAGCAAAACAGACAGGACCATAATTACCTGTTATAAAGATGTAATCCTTGCCTATGATATGAATAGGACCTACTGGAGAGACAGGTATGTATCCCAGAGACTATCCTGTCTCTGGAACAAGCTCCCCATCCATGTGAAGCAGAGTTCCTCCCTAACCCAATTCAAGTGTAACTTGGACAATTGGATGGGGAACAGGAAGTTCATCCTTGGCTTAGCACCTGTGCCTCTAATGGGCACAGGCAACTTGTAAATACTTCATCTCCCAAGCCCCTGCTTACACTTATCCAATGTAATGGAACTTGTCAGAGATTTGGGATGCATGGCTAGGCTTAAAAAGGCCCTTGTGGTCATTAGCCTAGTAAACACCTATGACCCTATGAACTAAATGCCAAGAAATGCATATCCTTCAGGAAGTCATCCACCCATGGTAATTATCATATTGAATACACACCCTTAGAGCTGACCCAGTAGTTAGGGACTTAGGGGCACACATAGACAGTAATCTAGCCTTTGACCATCACATGTCTACAGTAATGAGGAAATTATTATATGTTGTGCAGCTTATAAACAAAGTTACAGCATCTAGGTCCAAGAAAGTCATTGGTCCACTCTATTCGGCATTCATCAGACCGATCATTGAGTACAGTGCCCCCTTTGGTATGTAACTAAACAGGCATATCCAAAAATAGGAATGTCCACAGAGGTTCTTCACTATAAGAATAGAGGGTGTAAGTAACATGTCCTATGCAGACCACCTCACTGCCCTATCCCTGTAGTCTGTCTCCTACAGACTGTTGAGGGGAGATCTATGCCTGCCATACAGGTCATTGCCCGACCTTAGTCTGGTGGACTTCCTGCATATCCACAAAGGAAACAGTACTAAAATGACCTGTTCCAAAGACTTAAACATCACCTTTGATATAAATAGGAGCTGTTGGAGAGGCAGGTATATATATATATATATATATATATATATATATATATATATATATATATATATATATATATCCCATAGACTACCCCATCTCTGGAAAAGGCTCCCCATCCATGTGAAGTAGAGTTCCTCTCTAATCCAATTCACGTGCAACTTGGACATTTTGATGGGGAATAGGAAATTCATCCCTGGTTTGGTACCTATGTCTCTAAAGGACACTGGCAACCTGTAAATGGTTAATCTCACAAGCCCCTGCTTACACTTCTCAAGGTATCAGAACTTGTCAAAGATTTGGGATGCGTGGCTAGGCTTAAAAAGGCACTTGTGATCATTAGCCTAGTAAACACCTATAAACCTATGAACCAATGATTCTAGTGACTTCCTGATTTATACTTACCTTTTCCTACACCACCCCTCCCAGATGCTTGACGCTGTTAATGTGTTCCTGTATTTTCCCATCTATCTCAGTTCTCAGCTTCTTCTGATTTCCCCATTTGCTGTCATTACTACTGTCTTATCTGTGCTCAGTTTCACCCATGTACCTTCAGTTTTGTATTCCATTCCCCTATCCTTTCTTGAAGTTCTTGCTCAGCATCTACCTATAATGCTACATTGCATACAGCATCTTTGCTAATGTGTCCCCTCTGACCTGTTTGCTAAGAAGGAAATGCCTGAGAATATAGCACTTGCTAAGGCTAAGAAGAAGAGAATGTTTGATGACATATCACCTGCTAAGGCAAAGAAAAATGAAATGCATGATGACATAACATTTGTGAAATGCTGTTTTTTCAGTTTTCGCCTGTGTTTGATTATGGCCAGTGTCTTGTTTTATAAATGCATCTATGGGAAATATATTTCTCAACTGTCTAGAATTTTGCAGAATTTCTAGATTTTTGCTTCATGTTTTTGGTCTGTCTCATGTAAAATGTGTGTGTTTTGGCACATCATTGAGGACTGAAGATACTAAATAATGTCAGATATTTGTGTTTCAGACTTCATATCCTTCATAAAATGCTTGCTAATCCAAACCTGTTGTTCTGTCAACTATGCAAGCTTATAAGAGCAATATTTGAAATCTGTTGCTAATTTTGGTCATTTTTTTCCAGTATTTTTGACTGCCTTGTGTAAGTCTACAGGTAGCTTAATCCCGTCTCCCATTTCAGTTTGTACTATGTTACTCCCATGCAGGAAATATGCATGTGTTCTGTAGGCTCTGTATAGGTACTTACTAGGTTAATGATTTTTATTTTATATCTTGTCTAGAAATGAAAATATATGATGTGAAAACACTGTGATCATTCAAGGACTCTTTTGTGCATGTCTGCAACAGGAATGGAAAATGGGATAAAGGCAGTTTAGACATACACAGGAGAGTCCACTTGTACATTATGTGCTACACTAAGAAGACAACAGAATAAGACCAAAAGTTTACTCGGTGCAATAAATGTACACATGACAAGTTTAATGACAAACAGGGTACTATGACCATGGTGTTTATACAGCAGCATGTATTTAAATTAGGTGCTCTAATTCTTCAGCCAGTCTCATTGGTGAGATAGCCATGATGTCACTGGTGTGTAAGGTTTACTCAGTGCATAACATGCACATGTGGAAAGTTTAATCACAAACAGGATACTATGACCACGGTGTTTATGCAGCTGCATGTATTTAAATTACATGCTCTGATTCTTCAGCAACTCTCATTGGTGAGATAGCCATGATGTCACTAGTGTGTAAGGTTTACTCAGTGCATAACATGTGCACATGAGATGTTTAATCACAAACAGGGTACTATAACTGGAGTGTTTATACAGCAGCATGTATTTAAATTAGGTGCTCTAATTCTTCAGCCACTCTCATTGGTGAGATAGCCATGATGTCACTGGTGTGTAAGGTTTACTTCATGGCATAACATGTGCACATGTGAAGTTTAATCACAAACAGGGTACTATGACCACAGTGTTTATACAGCAGTGTGCATTTAAATTAGGTGTTCTAATTCTTCAGCCACTCTTATTGGTGATATAGCCATGATGTCACTGGTGTGTAAGGTTTACTCAGTGCATAATGTGTATATGAGAAGTTTAATCACAAAGAGGGTACTATGACCATAGTGTTTATATAGCAGCACGCATTTAAATTAGGCATTCTATTTCTTTGGCAACTCTCATTGGTGAGATAGCCATGATATCACTGGTGTGTAAGGTTTACTCGGTGCAATAAATGTACACATGAGATGTTTAATCACAAACAGGATACTATGACCACAGTGTTTATACAGCAGCATGTATTTAAATTAGGTGTTCTAATTCTTCAGCCACTGTCATTGTTGAGATAGCCATGATGTCAATGGTGTGTAAGGTTTATTCAGTGCATGGGATGTACACATGAGAAGTCTAATCACAAACAGGGTACTATGACCATTGTGTTTATACAGCAGCATGTATTTAAATTAGGTGTTCTAGTTCTTTGGCCACTCTCATTGGTGAGATAGCCATGATCTCACTGGTGTGTAAGGTTTACTTCATGGCATAACATGTGCACATGAGATGTTTAATCACAAACAGAGTACTATAACAACAGTGTTTATACAGCAGCATGTATTTAAATTAGGTGTTCTAATTCTTCAGCCACGCTCATTGGTGAGATAGCCATGATATCACTGGTGTGTAAGGTTTACTTCATGGCATAACATGTGCACAAATTAAGTTTAATCACAAACAGGGTACTATGACCACAGTGTTTATACAGCAGCATGTATTTAAATTAGGTGCTCTAATTCTTAAGCCACTTTCATTGGTGAGATAGCCATGATGTCACTGGTGTGTAAGGTTTGCTCAGTGCATAACATGTACACATGAGAAGTTTAATGACAAACAGGGTACTATGACCCCAGTGTTTATATAACAGCATGTATTTAAATCAGGTGTTCTAATTCTTCAGCCACTCTCATTGGTGAGATAGCCATGATGTCACTGGTGTGAAGGGTTTACTCAGTACATAACATGTACACATGAGAAGTTTAATCACAACAGGGTACTATGACCATGGTGTTTATACAACAGCATGTATTTAAATTAGGTGTTCTAATTCTTCAGCCACTCTCATTGGTGAGATAGCCATGATGTCACTGGTGTGTAAGGTTTACTCAGTGCATAACATGTACACGTGAGAAGTTTAATCACAAACAGGTTACTGTGACCATGGTGTTTATACAACAGCATGTATTTAAATTAGGTGTTCTAATTCTTCAGACACTCTCATTGGTGAGATAGCCATGATGTCACTGGTGTGTAAGGTTTACTCAGTGCATGGGATGTACACATGACAAGCTTAATCACAAACAGGGTACTATGACCACGGTGTTTATACAGCAGCATGTATGTAAATTAGGTGCTCTAATTCTTAAGCCACTTTCATTGGTGAGAGAGCCATGATGTCACTGGTGTGTAAGGTTTACTCAGTGCATAACATGTACACATGAGAAGTTTAATGACAAACAGGGTACTATGACCCCAGTGTTTATATAGCAGCATGTATTTAAATTAGGTGTTCTAATTCTTCAGCCACTCTCATTGGTGAGATAGCCATGATGTCACTGGTGTGAAGGGTTTACTCAGTACATAACATGTACACATGAGAAGTTTAATCACAACAGGGTACTATGACCATGGTGTTTATACAACAGCATGTATTTAAATTAGGTGTTCTAATTCTTCAGCCACTCTCATTGGTGAGATAGCCATGATGTCACTGGTGTGTAAGGTTTACTCAGTGCATAACATGTACACGTGAGAAGTTTAATCACAAACAGGTTACTGTGACCATGGTGTTTATACAACAGCATGTATTTAAATTAGGTGTTCTAATTCTTCAGACACTCTCATTGGTGAGATAGCCATGATGTCACTGGTGTGTAAGGTTTACTCAGTGCATGGGATGTACACATGACAAGCTTAATCACAAACAGGGTACTATGACCACGGTGTTTATACAGCAGCATGTATTTAAATTAGGTTTCTATTTCTTCAGCCTCTCTCATTGGTGAGATAGCCATGATGTCACTGGTGTGTAAGGTTTACTCAGTGCATAACATGTGCACATGGCAAGTTTAATCACAGGCAGGATACTATGACCACAGTGTTTATACAGCAGTATTTATTTTCATTTCTGGACAAGATATAAAACAAAACATGTTTATAATTAAAAGATATGGCAACAATTACACTGTACAGCAAATGCAGAATCTTGGAAACCTGCAGGGATACCTACAAACACTGTGCTCCATCTGAACAGCAGCAAGACGTATTGAATTGAGTTATATAGGTGTGTCACATTGCAGGTGCTTCAGTAAGCAAACTCACATACTTTATACCTATTCAGTTTTTACATTGCAGTATTCTGTAATGTTATTTGCTACCTAGTGTAGATGATAATGTGAGGTTTACATTTGTGTATCTTACCAGCTGTTCCCTGCAGCCCCTGGTTGTCTGAGATGCAGCGTTAAACAGTTTCTTCAGTCAATAAAATAGAAAACAATTTGTTGGCACAGGAACAGTAAGCTTCACCAACACACACAAAGCTAAATATGTGTTTTACAGTCAGGATTTTGTGTTGTGAGGGGCTGGAATTTGCTTGTTGTTCTGTGGTCACTGGTAACTGTGATTCAGAAATATTTCTTTCACTCTGGCCATCACTGTGGATTTATTGTTATTTCACTTTTTTTAAATTAGGTGTTTTACTTGAGCTACTCTCATTGGTGAGATATCTATTATGTCAGTGGTGTGTGAGGGTTAGTATGCATGGGTGTCACTAGGGGTTTGCCCACACAACAATGCAATACGTAAGACAGACTTACATTGTGCAACAGTGATCTGCTGCACACAGCATTACTGTATGGTTCGCTGTGATGACATTGCTCAATCATTCTGTGTTGTAATCACAACTGGACTCTCATTGTTTTAGCTGCACTACATATTACAGCCCACAATTCATATGTTCATAAATTGGGGCTGTTCATAACACTTGCATACCTACTTCATAGTTGCACTTCTCTAGGTATGCAGTTGGCTAGCTCTTGTTCCATAATATTTCAGAAGGATTACAAATTGTGTAGGCATCTGGCATGAGGTTTTAGTCACCAGCCCTACAAAGCTGATTGCAGTGTTTATGAAGGGCATCCTTGCTTTCCTGAACAGTGTGCAAAAACATGATATTTAAGTATTTAATTGCTTTCAAAT
The DNA here is from genome assembly GCF_019279795.1 of Protopterus annectens. Lineage (NCBI taxonomy): Eukaryota > Metazoa > Chordata > Ceratodontiformes > Protopteridae > Protopterus > Protopterus annectens. The sequence continues at coordinate 1,753,299,206 of NC_056725.1, forward strand.
TCACTTCAAGATGTTAGATGATGCACTTTTAGTATTACTTTTTTAAAAGTAATGGTATTACTATTACTATATTTGGCTTATGTTTCCATTATTTACATCTTCCTTTTCAGAGTACTCCAGTCACTTTTAATCAGTATGAAGTACTTACAGACATCACAGATGCTCCAGAAACAGATGATTATATCACCAACAATAAGTGCAAAGTGGAACTGGACAGAGACAGCAGCACAGATTCCCAGGAATCCACAGATTTCATCCCATGTAATCAGTCCAAGGCCAGTGTAGGCAGTGAGACCAACACCACTGTCCCAGATGTTGAAGACCCCATTCTCTGCACTCAGGACATGGTTGATGCAGGCAGTGAGAAAAGTGACACTGTCCCAGATGTTGAAGACCCCATCCTCTGCACTCAGGACAAGGTTGATGCAGGCAGTGATAAAAGTGACACTGTCCCAGATGATGAAGACCCCATCCTCTGCACTCAGGACAAGGTTGATGCAGGCAGTGATAAAAGTGACACTCTCCCAGATGTTGAATACCCCATGCTCTGCATTCAGGCCAAGGTTGATGCAGGCAGTGAGAAAAGTGACACTGTCCCAGATGTTAAAGATCCCATCCTCAGCACTCAGGACAAGATTGATGCAAGCAGTGAGAAAAGTGACACTGTCCCAGATGTTGAAGACCCCATCCTCTGTATTCAGGACAAGGTTGATGCAGGCAGCGAGAAAAGTGACACTCTCCCAGATGTTGAAGACCCCATCCTCTGCACTCAGGACAAGGTTGATTCAGGCAGTGAGAAAACTGACACTGTCCCAGATGTTGAATACCCCATCCTCTGCACTCAGGACAAGGTTGATGCAGGCAATGAGAAAAGCGACACTGTCCCAGATGTTGTAGACCCCATTCTCTGCACTCTGGACAAGGTTGATGCAGGTTGTGAGAAAAGTGGCACTCTCACAGATGTTGAAGACCCCGCCCTCTGCACTCAGGACAAGGTTGATGCAAGTGAAAAAAGTGACACTCTCCCAGATGTTGAAGACCCCATCCCCTCCACTCAAGATAAGGTTGATGTAGGCAGTGAGAAAAGTGACACTCTCCCAGATGTTGAAGACCCCATCCTCTGCACTCAGGACAAGGTTGATGCAGGCAGTGAGAAATGTGACACTATTACAGATGTTGAAGACCCCATCCTCTGCACTCAGGACAAGGTTGATGCAGGCAGTGAGAAAAGCGACACTGTACCAGATGCTGAAGACCCCATCCTCTGCTCTCAGGACAAGGTTGATGCAGGCAGTGAGAAAAGTGATACTCTCCCAGATGTTGAAGACCACATCCTCTGCACTCAGGACAAGGTTGATTCAGGCAATGAGAAAAGCGACACTATCCCAGATGTTGAAGACCCCATCCTCTGCACTCAGGACAAGGTTGATGCAGGCAATGAGAAAAGCGACACTGTCCCAGATGTTGTAGACCCCATTCTCTGCACTCTGGACAAGGTTGATGCAGGTTGTGAGAAAAGTGACACTCTCACAGATGTTGAAGATCCCTTCCTCTGCACTCAGGACAAGGTTGATACAAGCAGTGAAAAAAGCGACACTCTCCCAGATGTTGAAGACCCCATCCCCTCCACTCAGGATAAGGTTGATGTAGGCAGTGAGAAAAGTGACACTCTCCCAGATGTTGAAGACCCTAATCCTCTGCACTCAGAACAAGGTTGATGCAGGCAGTGGGAAAAGTGACCCTGTCCCAGATGTCGTAGACCCCATCCTCTGCACTCAGGACAAGGTTGATGCAGGCAGTAAGAAAAGTGACACTCTCACAGATGTTGAAGTCCCCATCCTCTGCACTCAGGACAAGGTTGATGCAGACAGTGAGAAAAGTGACACACTTCCAGATGTTGTAGACCCCATCTTCTGCACTCAGGAGAAGGTTGATGCAGGCAGTGAGAAAAGTGACACTCTCCCAGATGTTAAAGACCCCATCCTCTGCACTCAGGACAAGGTTTATGCAGGCAGTGAGAAAAGCGACACTTTTCCAGATGTTGAAGTCCCCATCCTCTGCACTCAGGACAATGTTGATGCAGGCAGTGAGAAAAGCGATACTTTCCCAGATGTTGAAGACCGCATCCTCTGCACTCAGGATAAGGTTGATGCTGGCAGTGAGAAAAGTGACACTGTACCAGATGTTGAAGACCCCATCCACTGCACTCAGGACAAGGTTGATGCAGGCAGTGGGAAAAGTGACACTGTCCCAGATGTTGAAGACCCCATCCTCTGCACTCAGGACAAGGTAGATGCAGGCAGTAAAAAAAGCGACACTGCCCCAGATGTTGAAGACCTCATCCTCTGCACTCAGGACAAGGTTGATGCAGGCAGTGAGAAAAGTGACACTCTCCCAGATGTTGAAGACCCCATCCTCTGCACTCAGGACAAGGTTGATGCAGGCAGTGAGAAAAGTGACACTGTCCCAGATGTTGAACACCCTATCCTCTGCACTCAGGGCAAGGTTGATGCAGGCAGTGAGAAAAGCAACACTGCCCCAGATGTTGTAGACCCCATCATCTGCACTCAGGACAAGGTTGATGCAGGCAGTGAGAAAAGTGACACTCTCAGATGTTGAAGACCCCATCCTCTGCACTCAGGACAAGGTTGATGCAGGCAGTGAGAAAAGCGACACTCTCCTAGATGTTGAAGACCCCATCCTCTGCACTCAGGACAAGGTTGATGCAGACAGTGAGAAAAGTGACACTGTTCCAGATTTTGAAGATCCCATCCTCTGCACTCAGGACAAGGTTGATGCAGGCAGTGAGAAAAGTGACACTGTCCCAGATGTTGAAGACTCCATACTCTGCACTCAGGACAAGGTCGATGCAGGCAGTGAGAAAAGCGACACTGTCCCAGATGTTGAAGACCCCATCCTCTACACTCAGGACAAGGTTGATGCAGGCAGTGAGAAAAGCAACACTGTACCAAATGTTGAAGACCCAATCCTCTGCACTTAGGACAAGGTTGATGCAGGCAGTGAGAAAGGTGACACTGTCCCTGATGTTGAAGACCCCATCCTCTGCACTCAGGACAAGGCAGACATGAGCAGTGAGAGAAATACCTCTGTCCCAGACATTGATGTTTTGGTCTGCCACACTCAGATCAAAGTGGTTAGAGATGGTGACAGTAGCACAGCCAAACAGTTGGATAGATCATCTGTATTTAAGAAATTTAATGCTCAAGTCAAAAGATTTTGTGTTGCTGTTGGCAGTTTTTTTTTTTGCTGAACTGAACTGCTTTCATAATAATGCTGATGAAATTAATTAAAAGTAAGAAAAACAGTAAATAAATCCAAATGGCCACAAATGCACAAGAACTCAAAACAGTAATGTATAACAAAGAAATCAATTAACATTACACCACTTCCTGTTCCAACTTAGTTTTAGAACTGGCTTTATACTAACATGCCCTTTCAGTCCAGATTCTTTGTCAGCACAATGCAAGTTTTATCCTTCTATATTCAGAATTTTCTGCTTCTGAAACAACATCACCACCCTTAAATCTGTCATAAATGATATGTAAAACTGCAAACTTAAAATCATGAGAATCTCTTATCACACTAATGTGTTTAAATAATGCAATCATTCCAGCGCGTCTTCTGACATCTGATAATTGATCATATATTTGTTCTTTGAGCTTCCTGTTAGTTTTACCAACATAATAGTAATTACAGATATTAGAAAACATATTGGACTAATACATTATTTATTTATTTATTTAACATTTGTTTACCAGGATAGTCCGACTGGGCAACAGGCATCCGTTTTCAGTGGAGTCCTAGGAAGAAAAGCTCCACAAAGTTACAGAATAATTGAGTAAAAAGTAGTTAACAAAGTTTAATAATTGTTTAAAAAACATATTCAAGTATGTTTAACGGTTGAGCAAAAGCAAGATTGTAGTAGAAGTATATGAGCACAGTACATTTGTATAGTGAGTGTAAGTACAGTATATAAACAGTTGACTTTCACAGAAATAAGAACTTGCTAGATATTTGCACTATGTACAACTCTGCCTAGATAGAGTATAAGTCAGTGGAATATGTTCCTCAGGGTCAGCCATGAATAATAGGCTGGAGGAGGTGGCTTCAGGGAGGGTCATTACAGTTGCATACATGGTTTCATAAAGGTGTGATTTAAGGAGTTTTTTGAATGTGGTAGTGTGGTTTTATAGCCTGACGTCTGGGGGTAGGGTGTTCCATATTTTTAAAACTTCAGAAGGAAATAGAGATTCCCCTAAGCTGTTTTTACATGGGATGACTTCAATTAGGGCTTTGTTACTGGATCGTAGTTCCCTGTTGGTACTACAGACATTTAGGAGGCATGCTAGGGCAGAGGTTTTATCAGGGTGGTATAGTATTTGATGGGCTAGGTTGAGCTGGTGATAGTGAAGTAAGTTTGGAAATTCTAGACAGGGTAGTTTATGTAGGGATTGGCAGTGGTGAGAGCTATTTTGTTGTAACATGCTGAAAGTTTGTTCAGGTCAGTTTTATTTAGATTTGTTAGTACTGGGGATGCATATAGTAGGGTTGATAAGAGATGAATTCTGGCTATAGCAGTTCTGGATTCAGAGGTTAAGAACTTGTTGCTAAGATAGAGGCATCTTAGCTTTTTGTGGACTTTGGAGATGGTTAGGGATATGTATTTATTGTATTTAAGTTGCTGGACAATTGTAAGACCTAGTTGTCTGGCCTCAGAAACAGGTGTTATGAGGTTCTTATTGGCAGTGAGAATGGAGAAAGTGGGGTCATTAGTCTTTATTGACTTAGTTGTGTTTTTTAAGGGCTCAGTATTAGCTGAGAATTGTTTAGCCAGTTTTCTATTTCTAAGAAGGATTCTTGGGCTTGGATTTGTAGAAGATGGATGTTGGGTGCAGAGCAGCTAAGGGTAGTGTCATCTGCATATTGGACTATATCCACTTTTGTGGTTGCTAAGTGGAGTTGGTTTGTAAAGATATTGAAGAGAAGAGGGCCAAGTATTGAGCCCTGAGGTACACCACATTTGACTGGCAGGGGGGATAGGGAGTTGAGCCATTTACAGACTGAGAGCAGTTGTCTAGGTAGCTACTGAACCATTGTATGATAAAGTTATCTAGGTTGAGTTCAGAGAGAGAGAGAGAGAGAGAGAGAGAGAGGATAGGAGTTTATTGTGGGAAACCAGGTCAAATGCTTTGGATAGGTCTAGGAAGGTGACAGAGACAAGTTTCCCTTGGTTTCTGTATGAGTTTATGGTATTGATGAAGTTAAGTAGGGCAGTGGTGGTACTGTGGCCTGGTCAAAATCCATGTTGAGTTTTAGAGAGTAGGTTGTTGGAGAGTAAATAGGAGTGGAGTTGATGATGGATACATCTTTCTAGAATTTTTGATAGGAGTGAAAGGATTGCTATGGGGTGGTAATTGGAGAGGTCAGTGGCGGGGCCACCCTTGTGAAGGGGGATGATGTATGAGGTTTTCCATAAGGATGGAATGTAGTGTTCATTAATGGATCTATGTATTAGTATTAAGATTGGGTAAGTGATGGCCCTGGATGCAAGTTGGAGGTACTCAGCTGGGAGGTTGTCAACAGCGAGAGTAGTTGGTTTGAGTTTAGCTAGGAGTTTTAGGATGGTTGTTATAGATACTGGTTTGAGTGAAAAGGGGGTGGTGATTGATTGGGCTTTGAGGGTTGGTGGGGGTTGGGTTTGTATGATTTATGAGTTTTAGTATAAAGGAGGTGAAATATTTCTTTAAGTTGGAGGCTGTGTCCCGGTTATTGCCTCCTATATTTGGTGGTATTATGGTGATTTTTCTGGGATGGAGGATGTTGTTTACTGCACCCCAGAATTTCTCTGGGTTGTTACTATATTTTCATTGCAGAGTTATATAGTGATTTTGTTTGTATATCTTATCCTGTTTTTTTTTGTTTGTTTTTTTTTTTTTGCCTTATTTCTAAGTTCTAAAAAAGGCTTGTCTAGTTGTGGGTGTTTTATGTTCTTGCCAGGATTTCCATGCTTTGTCACTTTGTTTTAGTAGGACTTTGTGGGTTTTTTTGTAACCAGGGGACAGGATTGCTATGTATTCTAATTGTTTTGATTGGGTCTATCTGGTTTAGCATCATTAGGAATGTGGAGTTAAAGTATTCTACTGCCTTGTCCATAGGGAGGGTTTTGGTGGGAGCCCAGTTACAAGACTTTAAGGTTTCTGTGACTAGGTCTGAGGGGAATTCTTTGCAGAAACGGATTTGTAGTAGGGAGGGTGGGTTGTTAGATTTAAGTTTGTGGTGAAGGATAAAGGTTGGGTTGTGGTCACTGAGAGAACTGGGTAGTGTATTGCATTGGTGAGCAGTGTTGGCCTGGTTAGTGAGGGATCCAGTCTTATATGGATTCCCTTTTGGTGGCTTCATCTATACATGTGGGTGTTTGAATGAGTTGGATGAAGGTATATATGTTAATGTGGTTGATGGATGTTGGGGAGTGGATAGAGTTCCAGTCGATGTTGACATTGCCTAGAACTATGGTTTCATGGGGGAGGGAGTGGGAAGCCCAGTGAATTACTGATTCTAGGGTGTTTATGTTGTCACCTGGTGGAATATATATGCCAAGTAAGTTTAGATGTTTGTGCTGTTTTAGGGGGAGTGTAGCAAGTATTGTTTCAGCATTTTTGAAGTTTGTGGGTTTCTTTTGTAAGAGCTGGATCTTTAAGTTAGATTTGTAAAGTAGGGAATATCTCTGCCTCTTTTGTGTGCTCTGTCTGTTATAGCCAGGTGAGGGTTATAGAGTTGTCTTTGATATGAGGTTTAAGCCATGTCTCTGTTATTAGCATTATGTTGTGGTTTTATATAGAAATAGCTGAATGCAGTTCTATTTTCCTCATGATACTACAGATGTTAAGATTTAATATTAGTAGGTCAGTGGGTTTGTGTTTAAGTGGGAGGTTATTATTTTTGTTTATGGGGAAAGATACTGGGCCATGGTTGGGGTGGATATCACCTCCTAGTAGTAACTGAGCTGCTATGTTGGTAAGGGCTTTGAGGTAAGAAACTAGTAGACAGTGATACCTGAAGCTGGGCTGCTTTTAAATTCTGGGATGTAGTGTATTGGTGGTGTGGTTTGGGGGAAGGATGGACTATGGTAGATTTGGGGTCCACCTATGTGTTTGTGGGAGTTGGAATTGGTAAGGGGTAAGGTGGGGGATTTGTTGTTGTTGAGATTGAAGAGTGAATAATGATAGGAGGTATTGGTGAGCAGTTTGCTTATAGGTTCATAGGTTCATAGGTAAGTACAAGCTATCAGCCCAAGAGCCTAAGTAAGCCTAGCCAACAATGTTCCCTGGCTTACACCACCCAAGAAAGTTATTTTCCTGTGCCCCTGTCAAGCAGAGCCACTGAAGTGATCTCCGGGGTGTATTTCCTATTTCCCATCCACTTATCAAGATTTTTCTTGGAGTGCTAATGAGGAACTTTACTTGCTCCAGAGTATGGGAAGTCTCTGGGACAGGAATCTATCCCTCCAGCATGTCCTGTTTATTGTGGTGACAAGGTTTATGTCCCTAGAGCATGTAGCTCAGAGGGATTGGGATTTCTTTAGGTGTAGCATGTCCAACAGCTCTGGGTTTGACATAACTTTATATGTTAGGCAGAGATCACCTCGGAGTAGGCGATATGCTACAAAGTAAAGCTGGAGTTTTTTGAGATGGTCAATGTAGGGCATCTGTTTGAGGCCAGTAATCCTCTTTGTGAGGTACTTCTGTGGCCTTTCCTGCTGCTGCAGATGTGTTGTGAGGTACATTCCAAAAGGGTCATTGTACTCTATAATGGGTCTGAGTGTCTAGATGAGAACCCTTTTGTGATGAGGTGTGCCACGTAGATGGATTTCCTGACTAATGTGGTGATGTGATTATTACAGGAGAGACTACTGTCCACCTGGGTCCCCAGGTCTCTTATCACACATTTGGCATTAAGTAGACTGCCGCCTATGTGATGACAGATGCCTGGTGTCAAAGCCATGGCCTCAAGCTCAATGCCAAAAAGTGCACTGTCATCCCCTTTGGTAAAAACTCTGTACCCATGAGCTACCACATAGGTGGTAGTCTACTTAACACCAAAAGTGTGATAAGAGTCCTTGGGACACAGGTGAACAGTAGTCTCTCCTTTGATAATCACATCACCACAGTAGTCAGGAAATCCTTCTACATGGCACACCTCATCACAAAAGGTTTCTCATCCAGGAAAAAAGAGGTCATTGTTCCCCTCTACTCATCACTCTTTAGACCCATTATAGAGTATAACGCCCCTTTTGGTATGTACCTCACAAGACATTTATAACAACTGGAAAGGTCACAGAAATACCTCACAAAGAGGATTATCGGTCTCAAACAGATGCCCTACGCAGTCCATCTCAAAAAACTCCAGCTTTACTCTGTCGCATATCATCTACTCATAGGTGATCTCTGCCTAACATACAAAGCTATGTCAAACCCAGAGCTGTTGGACATGCTCCATTTAAAGAAATCCCAATCCTTCTGAGCTACATGCTCTAGGGACCTAAACCTTGTCACCACAATAGACAGAACATGCTGGAGGGATAGATTCCTGTCCCAGGGACTTCCCATACTCTGGAACAAACTACCTATATATATCAAACAAAGCTCTTCATTAGCACTCTTCAAGAAAAATCTTGATGATTGGATAGGAAATAGGAAATTCAGCCTGGGGATCACTTCTGTGGCTCTGCTCGACAGGGGCACAGGAAAATAATTTTTTTGGGTGGCAATAGCCAGGGTACCTTTTTGGCTAGGCTTGTATAGGCCCTAGGGCCGATAGCCTAGTAACTACCTATAAACCTATATGGGGGGCTATAGATAAGAAAGATAGTGTTAGTAGAGAAGGGTGATGGTGGGGGTAGTGGGTTTGGATCATTATGACAGAGGTTTAGGAAAGAGGTTAAAAAGGGGGATGATGGGTAAGTGGTATATGGGTAGGCTGTTGTGGTTTGTGTGTGTGATTGATTGGGTGATGGGTGTGGCAGGAGGTCAAGTGATAACGGGTTAGAATAAATCTATGAGAAGTGGGGGCGTGTGGGAAATGGAGGCAGGGTAGCAGAGCAGAGTGAGCCTGACCATTAGCGGGTTGCACCAAGCAGTGCAGGTGACTACAAAAAACTATCAGTATCGTGTTAGAATGAATAAGAGTGAAGAAATGGCCAATAATGGTTAAACTATGAGTATAGAAGACTGCCAGAATCCTGAATACAATGAAGAGTTGGGTCTGTCAAGTGAGAAATAGCAATACATGGAGTGAGGTGGGGGGGCAGAGTCAGAAATTCAGCAAGAATCCTGGTTTTAGTGTTGTAAAGCCTGTAAAGAAGGGAGGGGGCTGGCCATTAAGAATACACTTTCCCACTGCCAACCCTGGTGGTGTGTTAATAGTAATTTAGGCAGAGATTAACCTTTTGCTTAGAACAACAGAGAGGCTGGTAGTTGTCTTATCCCAGGGTATTCACAAGGTGGTTGCTTGTGCTCAATATGCGGGGGGCTGTCGGCAGTTGGGAGCTGCTGTATTAGTACTCTGTGACCAAAAAAGTAACTACGTGAGGAAATTACTATTAGCAAGTATCATATGTTTAGTGCCAATAAACATAGTAGCTTCTGTATGATTAGTGACACTAAAATAGCAGGACAACAGTTACAACATAGTAATCCCAGCTAAAGCCTATTAGATCGTGTCCAAGGATAATGCTGTGGAATGCTCATGATGGAAACTCTCATGGTTTGAGGGTAGAAATCAAGGAAAAGGAATGTGCAGCTCAGTCCATGCAATTATTTATTTATTTATTACAGTTTGATGACCAGGATAGTCCACTGGGCCTGAAACAGCCCGTTTTCAGTGGAGGCCCAGGGAGAAAAGCTCCACAGGATATAGACAATTTTACAATAGTTATACAAATGTAAATAAAGTAGTAGAACAGTGAAAAATACAGAGATAATATACAATTTGTTAAAAAAAGTCATAACATTTCTAATCCTAGGTAATGATTTACAAAAGTGAGATTCATGTAGTCTAAACATATAACAAGTACAGGCATTTCAGATGCCAAGCACATGTAAGCAAAAAATGTATGTACAGATAAAAAATCAAGCTTTTTTTTGGAAGTTAGAAATATGAGTAGAGACAGAGAGAAGATGAGGTGAGAGAGGTAAAAGGTGGTATATAGTAGAGAAAGGGAATGGGTTGGAGGAAGTTTAGAAGTTTATGAGGTATAGGGTAGGAGAGAAAGTAGAGGCAAAGGGTAAGAGATCACAGTGATAGAAGGTTGAGGTATATAGTGCATGGGAGATGGTGTTAAAGAGTTTATGTGGTAGGGGTACAGGAACATTCCCACTTTCAAAGGAGGTGAGATTGGCGAAGAGTTTTGAAGTTTGAGTGGCTCTGAGTATTTTAAAGGGTGATACGGAGAGAATTCCAGAGTTTAGCTAGGGACCAGGATACTAGTAGGTGGCCAGGGGGTCGAAGAGGCTTATATATGTTTAGAAGATGGTGGTTTTCTGATCTTAGAGAGCAGTTGGGAATGTAGGAGGTTAAAGAGGTGGACAGAGAAGAACAACAAGGTTTGAATATGAGCTTATGAGCAGTAGTAAGTTTAAGGAGTTTGAGGTAGTTTGGAAGTTGAAGCCATTTCAGGGAGTGGAGAGAAAGAGACAGTGATGTGATGAGATTCTGGAGTTGTTGGCAAATTTGGAGATTTTATTATAACAGGCTTCCAACTTGGCCTGTAAGCCTAGCTGAAGATTAATGAATAGGGGGCACCATACATAAGAGAAGGAAGAAGGTAAGTAGAGGTAAGATTGTGTCTGATGGAGGGGGTAAGGTAATGATTGTGTCTATACAGGAGAACTAGTTTTTGGTGAGTGTTTTTTTTATATTAGTTTGGATATGGATGTCAAATTTTAAATTTTCATCAATTTTGACACCCAGCAGTTTGGTATGTGATACTATTTTTATGGGGCTGTTATTCTGAGCAGTCACTGTAAAAGAGTTTTTGTCTATATTGGTGTTTTTGGATGGGGGAAGATCATTAACTTTGTTTTATTGGCATTTAGGGTGAGGTGATTACTATGCATCCATGATTCAGTATTAGAGAAGGCTAACTGAGTTTTGAGAATTAGTTCAGAGGTGGTATCTGCTGTACAAATAATGGTCGAATCTTCATCATATTGAATTAATGTGGCATCAGAGAGAGAGAGAGACTGGTGGAAGTTATTAATGAAGATGTTAAAAAGGAAGGGGCCTAGGATGGAACCCTGGGGAACTCTAGTAGGGGTATGTAGAAAGTAAGAGACTGATTTTTTTTCATTTGACGGCTTGCTGTCTTTCATAGAGGTAGCTGGTGAACCAGGTGATGGTGGGGGGGGGGTTGTGGGAGGAGAGTTGGGATAATAGTAAGGGGTGAGAAATGGTATCAAAGGCTTTGGAGAGGTCAAGGAACAAAGTAGAAACTATTTTGCCAGAGTTGTGAGCAAGGTTTATGGAGTCTAGAAAGGAGATGAGGGCAGTGATGGTACTATGCCATGGACAGAAACCATGTTGTGTAGGTGTTAGTAGGTTGCTTTGGGTCATACAGGACATTATTTGGGATTGAATACATTTCTCCATGATTTTTGATAGTGGAGATATGATGGCTATAGGCTGAAATTAGAAGTGGTAGTGTTTTTGCCTGCTTTATGGAGTAGAATGATAAAGGTGTGTCTCTATAGTGAGGGGATGTATGATTCTAATATGGATCTGTTTATTAAGCTTGAAACTAAATGGGCAATGCTGTCTGCAGACAATTTGAGGAAAGTTGTGAGTAGGTTATCTGGGGCAGGGGGGGCATGGTTTGAGTTGAGGGAGGAGCTTCTTTATTTTGCTTATAGAGACAGGAGAAAAGCTAAAAGTAGGAGTAGGGGTAGTCAGATTGTGTGGAGATGTAGAGGGGTTGGTTGGGAGAGGAGGTTGAGAGTGGTGAGAGAAGCTGGTGGTGAGTTTAGCTATGGATTCTATGAAGAAGGTATTGAAGTTAGAGGCATTTTCTAGATCAGTAAAATTTAGGTTAGGGGATGGATTATCCTAATTGCCTGGGTAGAGAAGGGAGGAGATAGAGTGCCAGAATTTTCTTGGGTTGGATAAGTTTTCTGATTGAAGTTTATTTTAGTATGATTTTTGATCCGTGATTATTAGCTTTTTTTGCAGTGTTACAGAGTTGTTTGACTTCTGTTAGGTCATGGGGTAATTTATTTTTATGGTAAAGTTTCCACTTTTTGTCTCTTAGGTTCATGATTTGTTTAGTTTCTTTGGTGAACTAAGGGGAGGATGATGTTTTAACTCTCAGTTTTTAGTGAATTAAGGTTGTTAAGAAGGATCAGGAAGGTTTTATTAAAGTAAGCAATGGCATTGTCGAGAGGCACGGTTTTTAAGGGTGACCAATTTGTTACTTTTAGGCAGTCTATGAATATTTGTGGGTTGAAATTGGAGAGGTTCCTAGATTGTACATAGTGGTGGGGGAGGGGAGTGATGGTCAGCAAATGCAGGCAAGTGGTCACTGAGAAAGTCAGGAAAGGTACCAGTATCTGAGATAAGGTTAGGATGAGACACTAACATCCAGTCAATGATGGTGCCAGCGGTTCCACCTTTGTTTGGCCTGGTAGGAGAGTTTATTAATTGGGTGTAGTTGTAGAGGTTGGTATTTATGGAGGGTGGATTCAGAGTTTATCATGGCCCAGTTTATGTTTATGTCACCTAAAATAACTGTTTAGTTTTTGATGTTAGTTGAAAACCAGGAGAGTATGTCTTCAAGTATAGGGATGTTGTTGCCTGGAGGAATATAGGGAGCAGCAATGCATATGGATTTATGTTTGTTGAGTTTAAGGAGGCCAATATAGAGTTCAGAATTGGCACATTTATGAATGGGATTGGTGTAGGGAGTAACAGTGTAGGAAGAGAAGTAGAGTATAGCTACTCAACCACCTTTTTTGTTGGTTTTGTCAGTGTAGCATTTGGTAGCCTGGTGGGATAATTTTGTTACTTTTTTTATATGTGAATTAAGCCAGGACTCTGTGATGGCAACAATGTCAGGTTGGTTATGGGACAGCCAAATGGGGAGGATGAGAATTTTATTTGTAAGGCTTTGGGCATTGATTGTAATAAAACAAAAATTATTGGAGGCAGGGAATGTGGTAGATGGAGATGAGAGTTGGGTGTGGCATTGGTAGGGCCAGGGTTGGATGTCCCCAGAGACAGTGAGACCCTGTCTAGTAAGACTCTAATATAGTTTGTTAAAGAGGGTGAGTACAGGTGATGATGAGTGGTGTATTTGGATGGGTGTGGGGGGTGAGAGAGAAGAGGATGAGATAGGATGGGAATTTCTCTGAAATTAAATAGGAGAGTAGTGTTTGAAGCGTAGAGCTCATGGGCTATAGAAGAGAAAGATGAATAGGTAGTGTGTTTGAAATTTGATGTATCATGTGAAGGTAAAGTGTAGAAGTGTGATGCATATTGTGAAGGAAAAGTATAAGGGGGTAGGAAGGTAGATAAGATAGGAAAGAATTGAAAGTAGAGTGATAATTATTATTAGGTTAAAAGAGTGTATTAAAGTCTGGGACATAGTGTGAGTAGGTTTGAGATTAGAAAGGGTGACGGGAGGGGTTGGGAAGTTGTGCAGGTGGATGGATGCTGTGGCAGAGTGGGAAGATTTGTGGATAGAATAAATGTAGAAGTAGTGGGGTGGTTGGGAAATGGGGCAGGGTAGAGAAGTGGAATGAGCCCAAGCATTAGCAAGGGTGAACGGAGCGGGTCCACACCAAGAAAGTCAGGTAAGGAGCGTTGAAACAAATAACAATCAGTAATGTGGCAGTGGGACTGTTCTGTAGTATAGTTCTGTGAAAGGTAAAAGATGTGGACAAGTAAGCCAATTTGAGTTGTATGGATGAATGGGGTGCCCTATAAGAAGAGAGGGAGGTAGTATAAATATGACAGTGAGGGGAACTAAGAGCTTGGTATGGAGATATAAGTCTAAAGTTTCAACAATTGTCTATGAGTATGTGACTTTGGTACAGCTAAGGAGGTTATAGATAGACTTTTAACAAGGAAGGAGTGTAACTAACAATATGGGGATATATTGTTATATTAGTCAAACATATTAATGTATTATAATACATTAATAATATTACATTGTATAATAATATAACATATGGAGAGAGAGAATAGTTATATTATTCAGACATTAATGTGTTGGCAGATTCTCATTATTTAAGGTTTGCAGTTTTGCAGAATTATAAAACAAGCTTTCACAAAAATGCTTTTTCAGGTTGTGTATGCATAACAACTTAAAACTGCAATTTATAAAAATTAAAACAATAAAAAATATGACATCACTTCCTTCTTTTCCTTAATTTTAAAATTGGCTTCATACTAACATGCCCATTCAGTCCAGGATCCTTGTCAGCATAGAGAAAGTTTTATACATCTATATTCTACATTCTTGGCTTCTAAAACTACACTACCACCCCTAATTTTTTAATAAATGACCTAGAAAATCAAATAATTAATTGAAGCAATTGCCATATGACTTAATAATTTACCTGTTAAATATCTTTGTGATTCCTATAATTGAGTTTATACATTTATTTATTTATTTATGTATGTATGTATGTATGTAATGCTAATAAAATAAAACTTTTTTTGATTCAATAAAATCATAATGCAAATGTACCTTATATGAAAATGTGTTTTCATTCATTTGTGCTTTACTAGCCTGTAGCCTTGACGGTATGATGTGACTCATGTTTAGTATGTTACATTCTTACAAAACAGGACATGTTATATCCTAGCATTGGTGATTCATGTCCAACATGTTACATTGTAACAAAAGAGTACATGGTATATCATAAGGTTAGTGATTCATGTGCAGCATGTTACATTCTTACAAAGCAGTACATGGTATATTAGCATTAGTGATTCATGTGCAGTATGTTACATTGTAACAAAATAGTACATGGTATATCCTAAGGTTAGTGATTCATGTGCAGCATGTTACACTGTAACAAAGCAGTACATGGTATATCCTAACATTAGTGATTCATGTGCAGCATGTTACATTGTTACAAATTATACAATTCCTCCCCTAAAATGTGCATGCTGATTGGCCAGCCCAACCAGCGTGCCCGTTGTAAATCCCTCAATATACTAATGGAAAAAGGTCCGGTCGCCCGGACTTTTTCCGTTAGTATAAAACACTGTCTCGCTATGTTAAAAGAGTTTAACATAGTGACACAGGTTTAAAAAAAGCAACGGAGATCTCCATTGCTTTTTTTAAAGCTGTCTCGCTATGTTAAACTCCTTTAACATAGCGACACAGTGTGTACGGAGATCTTGCGATCTCCGTTGCTTTTTAAAGCTGTCTCGCTATATTAAATGAGTTTAACATAGCGAGACAGCTTTAAAATAAGCAACGGAGATATCCGTTGCTTATTTTAAAGCTGTCTCGCTATGTTAAACCCATTTAACATAGCAAGACAGTTTAAAAAAAAAAAGCAACGGAGATCGCAAGATCTCCATTGCTTTTTACTGTTTCTCTATGTTAAATGGGTTTAACATAGCGAGACAGCTTTACAATAAGCAACGGAGATCTCCGTTGCTTATTTTAAAGCTGTCTCGCTATGTTAAACCCATTTAACATAGCAAAACAGTGCTTTTGCCCACAGCTCTGATGTACTGCGTAGGCATGCGCAGTACATCAGAACTGCCGCAGAATACCAGACAGCTGCAGAAGGGCAGTAAGAGGCATTATACAATGCCATTATTTAAGAAAAGTAATTATTTCTTTTCTTAAATAATGTCATTATATAGCAATAACCACTTCTGGGTGTGGGTAATGCTGTATTTACCACAGTTGGCTTTGTTTGGTCCTCGCCTCGACCAAACCACGCCAACCATGGGTAAATCCAGCATTACCCACACCCAGGCGTGGGTTATTGCTATAACAGTACATGGTATATCAAACAAAGAAACAAAACACAAACAAACTTAAAATAACAAAAAAGGGGCAGACACCAGTCATTTCTTTAAAATTTTAGTTAGCGCTTTCGTCAAGTCTCCATACACTTAACTTCCTCAGACAATACATAAAACACTGAATGCATTTTTAAAGACCATTTCATAGTCACATGTTCTAACACCACATGATTGCACAGATCACATGATACTATCCCCTTTAAAAGCATAAAACATCAACATTATTTAATCAACGAATTCAAACAATATAGAACTGGATAGTTAAACATAACTATTAAAAAGTGTGTGTGTGTGTGTGTGTGTGTGTGTGTGTGTGTGTGTGTGTGTGTGTGTGTGTGTGTGTATATATATATATATATATATATATATATATATATATATATTTATATTATACTGTACAAACTAATTTAATTGATTATAAATAGATAAATATAAGATAAATGAATATGAAATAACTTAAATAACTTAAACAACAAATGGACACTGAAAACACAATATACCTGCCAGTTCATCTTTATACTAAAATTATATCATCTTTTCAAACTCTTTAATTTCAGGACACATGCCAAAGGGCATACATCATTTTGCCCTGGCCCCATGTATGCCCTGGTCCTTAGCTGCCAGATCAATTCCTTTTCTTCAAGTTTTAATCCCAATGGGCCACCCCAGATGTCAAAATCAACTTGATTAATCACCTTAAATGTAAAAGAATGGCCTAGATTGTTGTTCACGTACCTGGCCAGTGCATTCTAAGGCATTGCTTTCCTGATATTATATATGCGCTCATGTACTCTTTCTCTTTATTTTCACTCAGTCTTGCCAATATAAAAACTCACGCAAGACTTGCATGAAGCAAGGTAAACAATTCTGGTGGAATTACAATTAAATCTACCCTTACTAATAAAGTTATTATCTGAGATATTAAATTGATTTCCTGTTTGCATAAACCTTCAATAAGTGCAGACTTTGCATTTATACATGCCAGGGACATCACCAACTTTGGTGGTTGTAATTCCAACAGGTTCTTCAAATTTTTACCCCTCTTATACACCAAACTAGGTGCTGGTCCCAAATTTTCAAGCTGTTCATCTACATGAAAAATACTCCAATTTTTTTGTAGAATCTGTTTAATGCACTCAGCATCTGCATTAAACATAGTTATAAATGCATGCTGATAATAGGAAGATGGAGTGTTCTCTCTTACTATAGCTCGCCCCTGGTCAACAATGCCTCGCATCTGGTCCTCAATGCCTAAAATTGCTCTAAAGTGACCATTTTCTTTCTTATTTTGGACTCCAACTACCAAATTATTTAGTAAATACGATGGATACCCCTACTCAGAAACATCCATAGTAAGAATTGACACTCTTCATTAAAATACATATTTGTAGTGCACATCCTTGCGGCCCTTACCAATTGTCCTTTTACTGCAGACCTTTTTTGATGTCTCAGTTGGGCACTACTATAATGAAGAAAACAGTTATAGTAGGTATATTTATGGTGAATTTTGGCTAAATAGCATTTATTAAACTTATCTTTCCTTAATTCAACATCCAAGAAAGATATGTTTTAAGTATGAAATACATAAGTAAATGCCAAACGGTCTGTAGTATTATTGCAATACACCATAAATTCCTCAAAAATGTTTTGTCTACCCTTAAAGATCAAAAAAATATCATCTAAAAATCTGGTATAGTAGTAAATTCCACCTTCATAGCTATTGGTTATACTATGCACAAATTGATCCTCCCAAAAGGCCATGACTAAGTTGGCAAAACTATCACCCACTGGGGACCCCATCACCACCCCTGTATTTTGTAAATAATACTGGCCATTAAATAGGAAGAAATTATTGGACAAAATTATGTCCAACAGTTCTCCAGTAAGGCCAGTTTCAGAGGCAGGTGCACCCCTTTTTGCCAACAATAAACTGAGCCATTCAATACCCACATCACGTGGAATGACCGTATATAAATCTTTTACATCTACTGTGGCAAAATGGAAGTCAGGTTGAAAAGCCAAATTGTTGACAGCTTCTGAAAAGGACCAAGAGTCCTTGCAAATGAATGGTTCCTTTTGCACGTACTTTTTCAACAGACCATCCACATATTTTGCCAATAAATGCGTCATTAAATCTCCGTCCACAATTGGGTGAAGAGGTGGATTGGCTAAAGATTTATGAATTTTCGGAATTCCAAAAATTATAGGAATTCTTGGTGAGAGCATTGTTAGATAATTAAATAAGGTTAAGTCTATCCTACCTTCAATAAACAAATCATTAATGAACACTTTAATACACTTATATGCTTGGTTGACTTTATTTAAAGAAACCTGTGTCTAAGTGTCCGAATTTAACATGCTTTCCATTCTATGAATATAGTTCGTTAAATCAAAGAACACCAGACCACCACCTTTGCCTGCTTTAACGACTCTAATATTAGCTTTCCTCAAATCATCCAGTAATAACCACTCATCTCTTGACAAATTTGTTACATTGCTGGTTACATTGTTCGGATGCTGATACACATTCACAATGCTACTCACTAAATTCCTTAAATCGATCTCACATATCTTTTCAAAAACATCCAACACTGAGTGTAATGGTGGATTATAAATGCTGGACACTCTATATTTTGCATCCACACTCATGTCGTTAGTAAATAATAGACTCAAGTTTAATTTACGTAAATACATTTTAAGGTCAATCACCACTTTGTATAAGTCCATTCTTTTAGTTGGGACAAATGTAAGTCTTTAGAGAGAACGTTGACCAAATTAGGTTCAACATGATAATTAGAATAATTAAAAATCTTAAAGTCGATTTCAGTGTTTGTAATTATAGAAGGCAATCTGCTAGGATTGTATTCATACAGCCCAAAAGTAACATCATTAAAATTTAAATCATGAATGTTCAGTACCTCTGTATTATCAGATGTTACCTCTTGCGACCCCAATGCTTGTTGCTCACTTTCCACGCATTGCAGCCCTTGTTCTGGGCAGCACATTTCTGGTTCTGCACTTGGTGAAAATTTTCCACATTAACTTGGGTGTCAGAACTCATGGTAGCAGGAGTTTGAGAAGTGCCTGTCCTACTTAAAAGTCATTTGCTCCTCCTTATCTCCTGGGTGTTTTGAATATTTTCACCCCTATACCCCTCACTAAGGCTAATTTGATTTCGTTGCTCCATGGAAGAGGGGCAGTTGTTGCATCCCATTTGTATTAAGCCCATATCACCACAGTCGAAGGAGTTCATGGGGCTGGTATTTCCTGTTCCTCGAGGATTCCATTGTTGGGATGGGGGAGGCTCGTGATAAGCCATCCCTTTTCTGTAATCCTCTTCATTATGATTCAACTTTTTAACTTTGAAAAGTTTTAACTTTTCTATTTGCTTGTCGATGCTGGAAAAGACCCGTTGGTATTCAAATTGATAACGGGTGAAATCGGGTTGGACCTTAATGGTGTTTTCCACTTCCTTAATTTCTGTCATGAGTATCTGCCATTAGCTGATAATGCTTGACCAGCATTTCTAAGAACTCAAGACCTTGCTGGTCAAATAATTTTAAGAGCTCCATATGAAAAATGGATTTAGGAACAAGTCCAGTTGGAAAATGCCAGGCTTGCAACCCCTTAGGTACCTGGCACCATTTAATACATTCTCTAAAATAGAGAATTTCAAGCTGCAGCTTCTTTAATTTAAATGATTTGTAATCCAATGTTTTAAGGTTTTCGACAATACTAATACTGTTTGTAAGACTGGCATTATTATCAGTTTGATTCACCTCATTCTGTAAAAGTACATCTGATTGCAGACAGTCATTTAATACTAGAGATGCTGCAATACCAGCCATAATGCTGTTCAAATTACTGATAGTTTCCAAAGATGAACCTCTGGCTGTTGTCCTGGTAAGTGGAACCAGGCTAGAACGGCTGGGGTTCCTCACCTGAGGGACCCTCTGCTCTCAAGAATTAAAAGTCTGTTCAGCATGTACCAATTCCATCAGACCATCCACCTTCTTGGTTAGATCATTGATGAACAAAGTCAGTCAACTTATTTTAGATCCTCCAGCTCCCTGGTCATTCTCCCCTCCAGGGGAGGACAATAAACCACTGGGAGCATTTAAAAACTCACTGGTTGCCATACTGCAAGTAAACTAACCAAAGAAATGAAACACAAACAAACTATTAAAATAACAAAAAAGGGGCAGACACCGGTGATTTCTTTAAAATTTTAGTTGGTGTGTGTCCCTGGCATATATAAATGCGAAGCCTGCGCTTATTGCAGGTTTATGCAAACAGGAAATTGATTTAATATCTCAGGTAATAACTTTATTAGTAAGGGTAGATTTAATTGTAATTCCACCAGAGTT
Organism: Protopterus annectens; assembly: GCF_019279795.1. NCBI lineage: Eukaryota > Metazoa > Chordata > Ceratodontiformes > Protopteridae > Protopterus > Protopterus annectens. The sequence continues at coordinate 1,753,319,635 of NC_056725.1, forward strand.
GTTTACCTTGCTTCATGCCAGTCTTGCGTGAGTTTTTATATTGGCAAGACTGAGCAAAAATTAAGAGAAAGAGTATACGAGCACATATGTAATATCAGGAAAGCAAAGCCGAAGAATGCACTGGCCAGGCATGTGAACAACAATCCGGACCATTCTTTTACATTTAGGGTGATTGATCAAGTTGATTTCAACCTCCAGGGTGGCTCATTGGGATTAAAAGTCGAAGAAAAGGAATTGATCTGGCAGCTAAGGACCAGGGCATACATGGGGCCAGGGCTAAATGATGTATGCTCTTTGGCATGTGTCCTGAAATTAAAGAGTTTGAAAAGATGATATAATTTTAGTATAAAGATGAATTGGCAGGTATATTGTGTTTTCGACGTCCACTTGTTTAAGTTATTTCATATTCATTTATCTTATATTTATCTATAGTCTGTACAGTATAATATAAATATATATATATGTATATATATATATATATATATATATATATATATATATATATATATATATATTTTAGGTATGTTTAACTATCTAGTTCTATATTGTTTGAATTAGTTGATTAAATAATGTTTATGTTTTATGCTTTTAAAGGGGTTGGTATCATGTGATCCATGCAATCATGTGGTGTTAGAACATGTGACTATGAAATGGTCTTTAAAATGCATTCAATGTTTTATGTATTATCTAAGGAAGTTAAGCAAGTGTATGGAAACTTGACGAAAGCGCTAACTAAAATTTTAAAGAAACCACCAGTGTCTCCCCTTTTTCTATTATTTTAATAGTACGTGGTAGATCCTAGGATTAGTGATTCATGTGCGTGTTACCTTGTAACAAAACAGTACATGGTATATCCTAAGGGTAATTATTTTATTTATTATTTATTTATTTGCAGTTTGTTTTCCAGGATAGTTCATTGGGCTACAAGGAGCCCATTTTCAATGGAGTCCTGGGGAGAAAAGCTCCAGAAAAATACAAATACATAGTACAGAAAGAGCACAAATCCATAATATACATTTCAATTAAATGTTAAATACATATTTTGTATAGTACAAACCCATAGTTTGGGATTGGTGGTGTGGTTGGTTTAGAGAGTGGAGAAATAGGCTTTGCGATCTAAGGTAATACATTTTTTGACTTTATTTCATAGTGTTTTATATTCATTTAGGGCGATAGTGGTTTTATTTTTGTGGTAACGTGTCCAGGCTTTGTCACGGAGTCGCATAGTAGCTAAGGTGTTTTTGGTTAACCAGGGTACAGGGTTACTTTTTATATGTTTTGTTTTTAGAGGGGCAAAGGAGTTGAGCAGGTTTGTGAAAGTAGAGTTAAAGTAGGATAGAGCATTATCTAGGGAAATAGTTTTTAATGGGTTCCAGTTTGTGCTTTTTAGTGCATTTGAGAAGGTTTCAGCATTTAAGTTCTTTAGGCAATGAGTGGAAATATAGATGTGAGTTAGTTGTATAGAAGAGGGGAGACTGTGAGCAAAAGTGGGGAAATGGTCATCTAGTTGTTCTGGGAGAATACCACTATCAGTGATATAGCGAGAATGGGGTACTAGAATCCAGTCTAGTGTAGTTCCAGTGATGGAGTTCTTGGAAGGCCTGGTAGTGGACTTGATTAGTTGTGTAAAGTTATATAAGTTAATAGTGAGTGAGTTAGAGGGAGATTGGATTGTGGCCCAGTTTATGTTCATGTCACCCAGGATTATGGTTTCATGAGTAATGTTGGTAGAGACTCAGGAGAGAATATCTTCAAAGGATGATATTGTCACCAGGGGGAATATAGAGGGAGAGAACAAATATGAGTTTATGCTTTTTTAGGTGGAGTAGAGCTGGTATTATTTCTGCCTTGCCAAATTTGGGAAAGGGTTTGGTATAGGGGGTGACTAGGAGAGATGCCGAGTAAAGGAGTGCTACACCATCTCCCTTTTTTGTGCTCTGTCATTCCTTAACATGCAGTAGTTGGGAGGAGATATTTCAGAATCTTGTTTGTGGGGCTTAAGCCAGGTTTCTGAGATGGAGAGAATATTGGGCTGCTATGTAGAAGCCAGGCATGAAGGTTTGGAATTTTGTTACATAGGCTCTGAGTATTTAGAGCTGAGAAGTGGATGGGTTTGCCTGTTGCTTGTGGGGGATTGGATGCAGTGTGATAGAGGAGCCTGGGTTTGGGTGGCTGTCCCCAGAGAGAAGGATAGAGATAAGATGATGGATGAGGAATTTGGTTTGTTTGTGGTGTAGTATATAGGTAGAGAGTTTTGTGGACATTAGACTACTATAGTTGGGAACTGTATTTTTACAGTTAGGTAGCAGTCTATAGGGGAAGAGCATGCTAGTGTTGAGGGGGTAGAGACTGGGAGATATATGAGTAACAGTAGATGTGTACCTTGTAGAGGATGGGGTAGTGATATGAAATGTGGGGGAGTAGTTTGCATTAGTAGGTTGCGTGATATAATTTAGGTAAGTTAAGGTAATAAGAAGTATTATTTGAGTAAGTAGGGATAGAGATTTGAGGGTCATGATATTAGTTTTTAGAGTAGAAGTAGGGGGTGAGTTAAGTTGTGAAGTTAGATTAAGTAAGAGATTATGGTTTAGGTTAATTGATTAGTAGTTTCAGGATGCATTGTGTTTGGCAGTAAACTCTGAAAAGTAGGCTTACTATAATGGGTAAATTGTGGGAGGAGATTTTAGGGGTATGATGGGTAGTTTGGATTGGATGGCGGAAGGGGTGGGAGGGGTTAGCTAAGTAGTTTGGATTGGATGGTGGATGTGGTGGTAGTGGTTAGCTATGTAGAAGTGTAGGGGTACTGGGGGTGGGTGAGATTTGGATTAGATGGTGGATGTGGTGGGAGTGTCTAGCTAAGTAAAAGTGTAAAGGTACTGGGGGTGGGTGGGATTCATGTGCAGCATGTCACATTGTAACAAAGCAGTACATGATATATTCTAAGGTTAGTGGCTCATGTGCAGCATGCTACATTGTAGTAAAACAGAATATGGTATATCCTAGGGTTAGTGATTCATGTGAAGCATATTACAGTGCACAAAAACAGTACATGGTATGTCCCAGGGTTAGTGATTTATATGCAGCATGTTACATTGTAATAAAACAGTCCATGGTATATAGTAAGGGTACTGATTCATGTGCAGCATGTTACATTGTAAAAAAAACAATACATGGCATATTCTAAGGTTAATGATTCATGTGCAGCATATTACATTGTAACAAAACAGGCCATGGAATATCCTAACATTAGTGATTCATGTGCAGCATGTTACATTGCAATAAAACAGTGCATGGTATATCCTAGCATTAGTGATTCATGTGCAGTATGTTACACTGTAACAAACAGTACACAGTATATCCTAGAATTAGTGATTCATGTGCAGAGTGTTATATTGTAACAAAACAGTACATGGTATATCCTAAGGTTAGTGATTCATGTGCAACATGTTACATTGTAACAAAATGATACATGGTATATTAGCGTTAGTGATTCCAATGCAGTATGTTACATTGTTACAAAACAGTTCATGGTATATCCTAAGGTTAGTGATTCATGTGCAGTATGTTACATTGTAACAAAACAGTAGATGGCATATCCCAAGGTTAGTGATTCATGTGCAACATGTTACATTGTAAAAAAACAATACATGGTATATCCTAAGGTTAGTGATTCATCTGCAGTATGTTATATTGTAACAAAACAGTACATGGTATATACTAGCATTAGTGATTCATGTGCAGTATGTTACATTGTAAGAAAACAGTACATGGTATATTAGAATTAGTGATTCATGTGCATATTTTACATTCTTACAAAACAGATCATGGTATATCCTGAGGTTAGTGATTCATGTGCAGCATTCAATATTGTAACAAAACAATACGTGGTATATCCTAAAGGTAGAGATTCATGTGCAGCATGTTACATTGTAGCAAAACAGAACATGGTATATCCTAGGGTTAGTGATTCATGTGCAGAGTGTTACATTGTAACAAAACAGTACATGGTATGCCCTAAGATTAGTGATTCATGTGCAGCATGTTACATTGTAACAAAACAATACATGGTATATTAGCATTAGTGATTCCTGTGCAGTATGTCACATTGTTACAAAACAGTTAATGGTATATCCTAAGGTTAGTGATTCATGTGCAGTATGTTACATTGTAACAAAACAGTAGATGGTATATCATAAGGTATGTGACTCATGTGCAGCATGTTACATTGTAACAAAACAGTACATGGTATATCCTAAGGTTAGTGATTCATCTGCAGCATGTTACATTGTAACAAAACAGTATGTGGTATATCCTAGCATTAGTGATTCATGTGCAGTATGTTACATTGTAGAAAAACAGTACATGGTATATTAGAATTAGTGATTCATGTGCAATTTTACATTCTTACAAAACAGATCATGGTATATCCTGAGTTTAGTGATTCATGTGCAGCATTCGACATTGTAACAAAACAATACATGGTATATACTAAGGGTATGGATTCATGTTCAGCATTTTACATTATAACAAAACAGAACATGGTATATCCTAGGGTTAGTGATTCATGTGCAGCATGTTACATTGTAACAAAACAGTACATTGTATATCCTAAGGTTAGTGATTCATACGCAGCATGTTACATTGTAACAAAACAGAACATAACATATCCTAAGGGTAGTGATTCATGTACAGCATGTTACATTGTAAAAAAAAAACTATACATGGTATATCCTAGGGTAGTGATTCATGTGCAGCATGTTACATTGTAACAAAACAGTACATGGTATATCCTAGCATTAGTGATTCATGTGCAGCATGTTCCATTGTAGCAAAACAATACATGGTATATCCTAGCATTAGTGATTTATGTGCAGCATTTTACACAGTTACAAAATAGCTCATGGTATATCCTAAGTTTAGTGATTCATGTGCAGTATGTTACATTGTAACAAAACAGTAGATGGTATATCCTAAGGTTAGTGATTAATGTGCAGCATGTTACAATGTAACAACATAGTACATGGTGTATCCTAAGGTTAGTGATTCATGTGCATCATATTACACTGTAACAAAACATGTGGTATATCCTAGCATTAGTGATTCATGTGCAGTATGTTACATTGTAACAAAACAGTACATGGTGTATTAGCATTAGTGATTCATGTGCAGTATGTTACATTGTTACAAAACAGTTCATGGTATACCCTAAGGTTAGTGATTCATGTGCAGCATTCAACATTGTAACAAAACAATACATGGTATATCCTAAGAGTAGGGATTCATGTGAAGCATGTTACATTGTAACAAAACAGTTAATGGTGTATCCTAAGGTTAGTGGTTCATGTGCAGCATGTTACATTGCAACAAAAAAGTACATGGTATATCCTAAAGTTAGAGATTCATGTGCAGCATGTTACAATGTAACAAAACAGTATATGGTCTATCCTAGGGTTAGTGATTATTTGTGCAGCACGTTATATTGTAACAAAACAGTACATTGTATATCCTAAGGGTAGTGATTCATGTACATCATGTTACATTGTAATAAAACAGTACATGGTATATCCTAGGGTTAGTGATTCATGTGCAGCATGTTACATTATAATAAAACAATACATGGTATATTAGCATTAGTGATTCCTGTGCAGTATGTTACATACTTACAAAACAGTTAATGGTGTATCCTAAGGTTAGTGATTTGTGTGCAGTATGTTACATTGTAACAAAACAGTAGATGGTATATGCTAAGATTAGTGATTCATGTGCAGCACATTACATTGTAACAAAACAGTATGTGGTATATCCTAGATTTAGTGATTCATGTGCAGTATGTTACATTGTAACAAAACAATACATGGTGTATTAGCATTAGTGATTCATGTGCAGTATCTTACATTGTTGCAAAACAGTTTGTGATATATCCTAAGGTATGTGATTCATGTGCAGCATTCAACATTGTAACAACACAATACATGGTATATCCTAAGTGTAGGGATTCATCTGTAGCACATTACATTGTAATAAAACAGGAAATGGTAAATCCTTGGGTTAGTGATTAATGTGCCGCATGTTACATTGCAACAAAACAGTACATGGTATATCCAAAGGTTAGTGGTTCATGTGCAGCATGTTACATTGTAACAAAATAGTACATGGTATATCCTAAGCTTAGAGATTTATGTGAATCATATTGTATTGTTACAAATCAGTACATGGTATATCTTAAAGCTAGTGGTGTCTCCCGAGGTTAGTGATTCATGTGCAGCATGTTGTATTGTAACAAAAGAGTACATGGTATATTGTAAGGTTAGTGGTTCATGTGCAGCATGTTACACTGCAACAAAACAGTACATGGTGTATTAGGATTAGTGATTCTTGTGCAGCATATTACATTGTAACAAAACAGTACATGGTATGTCCTAGGGTTAGTGATGTATGTGTAGTATGTTACATTGTAGCAAAGCAGTACATGGTATATTAGCATTAGTTATTCATGTACAGCATGGTACATTGTAACAAAACAGCCCATGGTATATCCTACGGTTAGTGATTTATGTGCAGTATTTTACATTGTAACATAACAGTACATGGTATATTAGCATTAGTGATTTATGTGCAGCATGTTACATTGTTACAAAACTGTACATGGTATATCCAAGCATTTGTGATTCATGTGCAGCATTTTACATTGTAACAAAACAGTTTGTGGTATATTTATTTTATTTTATTTTATTTTATTTTACAATTGTTGACTGGGCTAGTCCAACTGGATATATTTCCATTTTCAGTGGAGGCCCGGGGAGAAAAGCTCGAATAGTAACACATCAATGTATCTCATGCATAATTTAACAAAGAAAGGAAGTTAAAATACTAAAAAATCACTATGAATGAGAAGAGAAGAAAAAAATTACACTTAATTCTAATCAATATACAATATAGGAATAGTCACTTTACATTATGTCATCTGAGTTAATGTACATAACATACAAGATAAAATTCATAAATAGATTTAGTTTACTAGTGATTATAGGCACTTTATTAGGGTAAAGCGTTTTGAATAAAGAAAGGAGACAGTGAAGAGGTAGCCAGTGAAGTGGTAGCAATAGTGAAAGCAGAAGATTAGTCAGGGTTACAAGAGGGGCATAGCCAGTGTGTTTTAAGATGTTTCTTAAACCTTTGTTTAAAGAGCAGAAGAGAGGGTAGTAAAGTTAGATCAGTTGGCAGCAGGTTCCATTTTTTTCCAGCAGTGTTGAAGAACAAAGAATCATCATCCAGGTTGTTAGACTTCCTTATGGCAGCCAGGAGTTTGCTAGAAGAGCGTAAGGAGTTCAGATTACTATAGGAGGTAATTAGGTTAGAAAGTACAGGAGTGTTGTAAGGTTGGTAAAATAACCTGTGAACAATGGTAAGTTGAGAAAATATCAATATATATTTTTAGTTCTAGCCAGTCTAGTTGCTTTAAGTTCTAAAAATGGTGAATTCTAAATGGATTATCAGTGGCAAATCTGGCTATATTATTATAGGAGTTAGCTAGTTTGGCAAGATTACTTTTTTAGGTTAGTGTAAATGGGTGAAGCATAAAGAAGGGTTGAGATTAAATGGGAGTGGGCAATTGTGGTTCTGGCTGATGGAGTTAAAAAAAGGTTTTATTCTATATAGAGAGCCCAATTTTCTATTAACTGATTTAATGGTGTTATTAATATGGTTATCAAAAGTAAGGTCATTGTCTATTGTGACTCCTAGCAGTTTGGTGGTAGTGTCAGGGGATATAAGGGTGCCATTTTTGGATTTGATTGAGAAATCTATTGGGGGGGTGATAAGAGGACTATAGGCCTATAGTTGGAATAATCATTAGAGTTACCACCTTTATGTAAAGGGATTATGTGTGAGATTTCCAGATGTCTGGGATCATTCCCTCTTTTATGGTTCTATTTATGAGGATGGATATAGGATAGGCTATCGATTTATCTGCTATTTGCAAGTATTTAGATGGTAACTGGTTAGCAGAAGGGGTGCAAGTTTAAGTTTTTGGATGGAAGAGGTTGAGATGGGTTGAAGTTGGAAAGATGGTAGAGTGTCATTCATTGAGATAGGGAAACTAGCATTGTATGTGGATAGTTGATGGGCTAGTGATTGTATGGTGCCTATGAAGTGGGTATTGAAGGTGTTTGCAGTTTGTTGGGAGGTATTATTATCAGCTCCTAGTGGGGATGGAGTACTAGTGTGCCCAGGGTGTAGGAGTCTATTTATGCTTGACCAGAACTTTTGTGAACTATGGTGAGTTTCCTGTAGTTTACAATAGTAGTTCTTTTTGTCAGTGAGTATAGCTTTTTTGTAATATTTCTCAACTGTCTAAATCTATGTTGCTCAGAGATAGTTCTGGTAGCTCTCCACCTGTCCCATGATTTGTTCCTAAGCAATATCATTTGTCTTGTGTCTTTTGACAGCCAGGGGGCAGTTTTGGACCGTATTCTAATAGACAGTTTGGGTGTGTGCTCATTTAGGATTGTTAAGAATTTAGAGTTAAAATACTTAACAGCTTCTTCAAGTGGAAGAGTCTTTAAAGGGTTCCTGTTGCAGGCGTTAAGTTCATTTTGGAAATAAACAGGGTTAAAGTGTTTATTGGACTGTGAGGTTCTATAAGTGGGGGTGTTTGGAATATCATTTTTATGTCTAATAATGTAAGTTAAGGTATGATCACTTACATTGTCAGGTAAAGTTCCTACCTTGTAAGTTTGCTGTTGCTTATTAATAAGAATCCAATCTAAGATACTCTCTTTTTTGTTTGGTTTGTTTATTCTAGTAGTGGTGGTGATTGTTTGACTAAATCCATGAAGATTAATATGTGAAGAAGAGTGATCAGTATTGATACACTTCCAGTCAGTATTAAAATCGCCTAGTATAATTGTTTCTTGTGGATAGGTAGTAGATACCCAGCTTAGAATATTCTCTATTGTAGAGATATTATTTCCAGGAGGTAGGTAGATACATATGATGTTAAGGGATTTGTTATTATTGAGTTGTAATTTGAAGATAAGGACTTCAGCTGTACTATCTTGGGGTGGGATATAAGGAATAGAGGAGATCTGTAGTCCAGTTTTAAAGAGAAGAGCTACTCCACCACCCTTACATTTAGTGCGGTCCAGTCTCAATATATTATAACCTGGGGGAATTAACTCATTATCCTTAGTTCCAGGTTTTAAACAAGTTTCTGTGAGACAGAAGATATCAAAGGAATGAATATCAAGAAGGGCATGGAGATGGGTAACTTTGTTGTTGATACTATGGATATTAATATGTCCTACTAGTAAGGTGTTGGAGAGACTAGTCAAGGTAGGTAGGGTATATGTAGTGCTGCTGTAAGTTATTTCATTGGACATATTGCTTGGTCCTGGGTTGGGGTGGATATCACCATCTTTTAAGGTTGGAGTTTTTAGCCTGGAAACTGGGTTGTAAATATAGCTAGTTAGGTATTTTAGCTTCCTTACAGTGGGGTTATGGAATTTAATTTGCAAGAGTCTGTGGTATTTGGCTAGTAGGTAACATGGTGTGGATGTGATATTTATATGAGTATGGGTAAGGGTATTGTTTTGAAAATTTGTGTGTTTTGGAGAGTAGTTGAAGTGGTAATAATTTACTGTTTCAAATGAGGTAAGGAGATATGCAGAGGTGAGGACAGGTATAAGTATGGTTATGAGTATTAACATAATTAGGACAGGTTTAGTTGTTGTGGGCATATTATTACTATTACTTGTGCAACTGTAGCATGGTTCTCTGTACAATTAGGAAAGAGGTTGAAGAGGGATGAGGGAATAGAAAGGAATGAAGGCATGATGGAGTGTTAGAAGGAAAAAGAAAAAAAAAAGGAAGTAAGTAGGGAATAATACTGGAGGTGGAGGTATTTGAGCTAGTAGGATGAGGAGAAAGGGGTTGAGGAGTGGGGTGGTTAAGTTGTATAGATTGGTCGAGGCATAGGATAGGGTAGAGTAGTACAGGGGGTGTGGTTAAGGAGGTATAAATTTAAGACTAATGGGGTGGGTGGAAATTGGGGGTAGAGTAGGGGAGCGGAGTGAGCCCGCAGGGCGAACTGAGGAGGGTAGAGCCAAGAAGACCAGTGCAAAGGAAAAACAATCAGAGAAGTAGGGAGGTGAGGTCAAGTAAGGCATCTAGGCTGTTAGGGACTATGAAGTAAGGGAGTAGAGAGCTGAAAAAGGGTAAAAAGTAGTGACAAAGGGAAAGGTAATGTAGGTGACTGAGGCAAAAGGAGTCAGAATCTAATTTAATAACCAAGGCTAGAATGCAGGAAGTAATGGGAAGGTAAAGGGTACTACTGCTTTCTAGTGGTCACTCTAGGTACTGTCAAATAATGCTCATTTACAAGTAAAATGAGTAATAGTGAGGGAAATAGGAGAAGAGAGAAGAGAGAAGAAAAATAGAAATAAGTGGATAAAAGGAGAAGGGAGTGTTACAATAGGGAGGCTAATTTGTGAGTATAGGGCATGTAGTATACATGGCTATAGCTGCTGGTTGTCCTGGCAGGGAGCGTTTGCTTACACAAAACAGAGACAGGATATTGTTCGGTTAAGATGTAAGACGTAATGTACACATACTTTCAAATAAATTTTCCTGTTTCTCAAAGGCAGTATATTATATGGAGGACAAGGCTCTAATTCCTGTACTGTGAGGAGGTAAGAGAAACTTTCTGATGACTAGGATATCTCAGGGCTTCAGGCAGACAGCAGGACACGGAAGCTGGGGGGTTTCACTAGCAGGAGGGTTGCAGGCTTGAAGGGAAGTAGAGAGAATGCATTAAGGAAACAAAGCAATATAAGCCCATGTACTAGTAAAGGCAGCAGCAGTTAAGCACCAATTATAGTGATACACAGTACATGCAAAACACCTTCAAGACTGGTAGAAGTTAATGCTACAATAACCGCAGAATAAAAGAGTCAGTTAGGCAGCAGTGCAATTAGACATACTGTAACACATTCAATGCAAATAGACAATAATGTACATCTAAAAGACACATGGACCTTTACCTAAGAAGCAACCTCAGATTATAAAAGAGAAAACATCATATCTAAAAACCAAAGCTTGTAATACCAATTTGTGATAGTCTAAGCTATAAATTCTAAAAGAAAAAACATCATATATAAAAACCAAAGCTTGTAATACCAATTTGTGATAGTCTAAGCTATAAATTCTAAAACACACATAGTCTTATAAAAGCAGGACCACTAGGTAGTTTCAAATCATTAGCCTTTCTGTAGTAAAAAGCAAACAGCAGTATATCCTGAAGGTAGAAACACTGGGATTTTGGGATTTTACCCTATTTGTGAAAAAAGATAGTTTACCCATTAGGGAGGCAGTCTATGTGGTTGCACCTAAAATCTGTATAATATGAGACCTTGGTGGCATATTAAAGACAAAAGACAAGTAAATGCATAGCTTAGTATGCCTGAAACTAGATTTAATATATGTTAGCTCTTGATAGTGGCAGTGAACTACAGGAAGGTAGACTGAGGAGATAGGACTAACAAGCAGGGAGAAGCATTAACCTGTTCAGGAAAGACAACAGGCTAAACGTCTTTACTTGGTCGCTAACCACTAATTGTAGATAGTAGTAGTTTGCCTTGCACGATCCCTTACAAAATGTGGTAATATATAGCATGCAAGACAACAGCTCTAAAAAAGGCTAAAAATGACTAAAATAAAGTATAGAAAGGTAAGGAAGGTAGTTGCTATTACAAACAGGTTTCTAGGTTCTTTCAGCGTTCAGAAGAACACGCGCGAACAACAGCACTAGGATTGGCCAGGTAATTAGGGGATTAAGGGTGGTAGCTCTGGAAGAAGCCAAAACTGTCTTAAAAATAAGTATTGGACAGTGAGGATGGTAGTTGCTGGTAAAAAGTGGTTCGTAGTTCCTTCAGAGTTTAAAAAAATGCACGCGAACAAACAACTGAGCTCGGACTGGCCGGAGCAGTAGTATAAGGTAATTAAGGGTGGTAGTAGCAACATAAAGTAATCATTCAGTGCTCAATATGATGGATATAAATGTGGATGCGCACTTTGCTGCAAAACAAAGTAAACAAGATGGAAACATTAAAGAGTGATTAGAATAGCTAAGGCGATAACAGTAGTAGTTGCAACATTATGATATGCTTACTCTAACATTGGGGGGAAAAATATATATCCTAGTATTACTGATTCATGTGCAGTATGTTACATTGTAACAAAATAGCACATGGTATATTAGAATTAGCGATTCATGTGCAGCATGTTACATTGATACAAAGTATTTCATGGTATAGCCTAAGGTTAGTGATTCATGTGCAGCATTCGACATTGTAACAAAATAGTACATGGTATATCCTAAGGTTAGTGGTTCATGTGCAGCATGTTACATTGTAACAAAACAGGACATGGTATATCCTAAGGTTAGAGATTCATGCGCAACATGTTACATTGTAACAAAGAAGGAAATGGTATATCCTATGGTTAGTGATTCATGTGCAGCATGTTACATTGTAACAAAGCAGTACATGGTATATCCTAATGGCAGTGATTCATCTGCAGCATTTTACATTGTAACAGAACAGTACATGGTATAGCCTATGGTTATTGGTTCATGTGCAGCATGTTACATTGTACAAAATAGTACATGGTGTGTTGGCATTAGTGATTCATGTGCAGCATGTTAATTGTAACAAAACAAAATAGTACATGGTATATCCTAAGGTTAGTGGTTCATGTGCAGTATGCTACATTGTTACAAAACAATTCATGGTGCATCCTAAGGTTAGTTATTCATCTTCAGCATTCAACATTGTAACAAAACAATACATGGTATATCCTAGGGGTGGGGATTCATGCGCAGCACGTTACATTGTAACAAAAAAGGACATGGTATATACAAAGGTTAGTGGTTCATGTGCAGCATGTTACAGTGCAACAAAACTGTACATAGGTTCATAGGTTCATAGACTGGTACTAGGCTATTGGCCCAAGGGCCAAAGAAGCCTAGCCATAACAGATCCCTGGATATTTCTTCCCACAGTATTTACTTCCCTTGACCCCTGTCTTGCAGGGCAACTGACATGATCCCTGGGGTGAATTTCCTATCTCCCATCCAATCGTCAAGGTTCCATTTGAAGATGGCCAAGGAGGCACTCTGCTTGACATGTATGGGTAGTCTATTCCAGAGTCTGGGAGTCTCTGGGTCAGGAACCTATCCCTCCAGCATGTTTTGTTCATTTTGATGACAAGGTTTAGATCCCTGGAGCATGTGGCTCTGAGGGATTGGGATTTCTTTAAGTGGAGCATGTCCAACAGCTCAGGGTTTGACATGGCTTTGTATGTTAAGCAGAGATCACCTCTGAGTAGACAATATGCTACAGAGTATAGTTGGAGTTTTTTTAGACTGTCAGCATATGACATCTGCTTTAGGCTTGTGATTCTTTTAGTGAGGTAGTTCTGCGGCCTTTCCAGCTGTTGCAGATGTCTTGTAAGGTACATACCAAACAGGGCATTATACTCTACAATGGGTCTAATATGGAATGAGTACAGTGGGACAATGACCTCCTTTTTTTGGGATGAAAACCCTTAGTGATGAGGTGTGCCACATCGAAAGATTTTCTAACTGTTGTGGTGATGTGGTTATCGAAGGTGAGACCACTGTCCACCTGTGTCCCTAAGTCTCTCATCACACTTTCGGTGTTTAGTATACTGCCACCTATGTGGTAATTCATAGGTATATGGTTTTTCCCAAAGGGGATAACTATACATTTCTTGGCATTAAGCTTGAGCTCATGGATCTCCACCAAGCATCTGTTTCTGTAAAGCCCTTTTATAGAGTATCCACATCATTTGGGGATTCAATAATGGCTCCCAGTTTGCAGTCATCTGCGAACTTTGTTAGCCACAGTCCCTTAATGTTGGCTTGTACTTCAGAGAAGTGGATGCCAAACAAGAGCGGTCCCAGGACTGAACCCTGAGGTACTCCACTTGTCACTTGTCTGGAGCTGGATTTGGAGTCGCCTACTTTTACAGTCTGGATTCTGTCAGTAAGCCAGTTGGTAACCCATCGAGTGATGTAGGGATTTATGCCCAGCTTAATAAATGTATCTATGGTTCCAGAGTGGGGGATGGTGTCGAAGGCCTTGGCGAGGTCCAGATAGGCTGTGTGGACCGCCTTACCCTCGTCCACAGCTCTGGAGACTGATTTGAAGAAGTCATTCAGGTTCAGTAGACAAAATCATCCTTTCACAAACCGAAACTGAGTGGGATCCAATGCTTGAAGGTTGCCAATGTCTTTGTTTATAAGTTTCATGATAATGCATTCCATGCCCTTGCAGAGCAGGCTCGTCAGACTGATGGGACGGTAGTTCCTGGGATCCAAGGTGGAACCCCTCTTGTGGAGTGGGATAACTGTAGCTGTGTGCCACTCAGTGGGCAAGAAGCCTGAGGTGAGGCTATGATTAAACATGACACTTAGGTGAGGTGCAAGTTCATTTTGTAGTTCATGTAGTACACAGCCTGGGATGTCATCTAGTCCCATGGATGTTGTTTTCTTAGCTTTAGAGAGTGTGGTTTCTACCCATGTGGTCACGATTAACAGAATTTAGCATTTTGTAGGTATTGAGATGGGCCCTTTAGGGGGTGAGAGAGGGTGAAGTTGGCACTAAATTGATCTGCCAGGACTTTGGCAATATCCTTGGGGTCAGTATATTTAATGCCATTCTGTTGTAGCTCAGAGCAGATCTGATTATTGCCATTTAGATTCTTGACATAGCTATAGAATGCCTTGTGGGTGTCTTTGGAATCTTTGACAATTTTATTTTCGTAACTAGCTTTTGAGGATTTTATGAGTGATCTCAGCTTCTTACTGAGGCTGGTAAGGATGTTTTTTGCATCCTGGGATTTTCCTCTTTTCTGCAACAGTTTCTTCCTTCTGTTGTATAATTTGTTTATGACAGGGGACCACCAGATTGGCTTCCTTTTTTTTGGAGGAGAGCATCATGGTTCTATTTGGGATGGCACGATTTATGCACTAGTGGATGTGCTCATACAGTGCCTTAGTGTAGGATTCAGCAGTCGAACTTTCAGACCCAGTCTGCATGGGTGCCATGAAGTTAGTCACTTCTGACTTGAGTAGCATGAAGGTGGCTTTGGAGTAGTTTTTTTATGGAGGTTTACTTAGTGGGGGGGTGGGGGTGGGATGTGGATGTCAAGGGTGATTTGCTTATGGTCAGACCTGACCCATGAGGGAGTGAGCACTGGTGTGGAGCATCTACCTCCCATGTTGGTAATGACCAGGTCTAGGATATTGGAGCCCCTGGTGGGACAATGGATTAGTTGATCCAGGACATTGGAATTCATGAATTCCAAGAACCGTTGGGAAAAGGTATTGGTACCTGAGCAGTTTTCCCACTTAATGGCAGGGTAGTTGAAATCACCCAGTATTAGAGTGTTTGGTTGTATCTTAATATTTATCAGTATGTCTAGAAAGGTGTATATCCTAAGGTTAGAGATTCATGTGCAACATGTTACATTGTAACAAAACAATACATGGTATATCCTAAGGTTAGTGATTCATGAGCAGCATGTTACATTATAACACAACAGTACATGGTATATCCTAAGGTTAGTGATTCATGTGCAGCATGTTACATTGTAACAAAACAGTACATGGTATAGTCTGAGGTTACTGATTCATGTGCAGCATGTCGTATTGTAACAAAACAGTACATGGTATATCCTAAGGTTAATGGTTCATGTGCAGCATGTTACTCTGTAACAAAATAGTACATGGTGCATTAGCATAAGTGATTCATGTGCAGCATGTTACATTGTAACAAAGCAGTACATGGTATATCCTAGGGTTAGCGATTTATGTGGACTATGTTACATTGTAACAAAACAGTACATGGTATATTAGCATTAGTGATTCATGTGCAGCATGTTACATTGTTACAAAACACTGCATGGTATATCCTAAGGTTGGTGATTCATGTGAAGTATGTTACATTGTAACAAAACAGTACATGATATATTCTAGCATTAGTGATTCTTGTGTAGCATGTTACATTGTTACAAAACAGTGCATGGCATATCCTAGCATTAGTGACTCATGTAGAGCATGTTACATTGTAACAAAACAGTACATGCTATATTAGCATTAGTGATTCATGTGCAGCATGTTACATTGTAACAAACAGGACATGCTATATTAGCATTAGTGACTCATGTGCAGCATGTTACATTGTAACAAAACAGTAGATGGCATATCCTAAGATTAGTGATTCATGTGCAGCATGTTACATTGTAACAATACAGTAGATGGTATATCCTAAGATTAGTGATTCATGTGCAGCATGTTACATTGTAACAAAACAATACATGGTATATTAACATAAGTGGTTCCTGTGCAGTATGTTACATTGATACAAAACAGTTCATGGTATATCCTAAGGTTACTTATTCATTTGCAGTATGTTACAGTGTAATAAAACAGGACATGGTATATCCAAAGGTTAGTGATTCATGTGCAGCATGTTACATGGCAACAAAACAGTACATGGTATATCCTAAGGTTAGTGATTCGTGTAGAGCATGTTACATTGTAACAAAACAGTACATGGTATATTCTAGCATTAGTGATTCATGTGCAGCATGTTACATTGTAACAAACATTACATGGTATATAATAGGGTTAGTGATTCATGTGCAGCATACATTGTAACAAAACAGTACATGGTATATACTAAGGTTAGTGATTCATGCGAAGCATGTTACATTGTAACAAAACAAGATATATTACCATGAGTGGTTCCTGTGCAGTATGTTACATTGTTATAAAAGAGTTCATGGTATACCTAAGGTTAGTGATTCATGTGCAGCATGTTACATTGTAACAAAACAGTACGTGGCACATCCTAGCATTAGTGATTCATGTGCAGTATGTTACATTGTAACAAAACAGTACATGGTATATTAGCATTAGTGGTTCATGTGCAGTATGTTATTTTGTTACAAAACAGTTCATGGTATATCCTAAGGTTAGTGATTCATGTGCAGCATTCAACATTGTAACAAACAATACATGGTATATCTTCAGGGTAGGGATTCATGTGCAGCATGTTACATTGTAACAAAGCAGGACATAATATATCCTAAGGTAAGTGGTTCATGTGCAGCATGTTACATTGTAACAAAAAAGTACATGGTATATCCTAAAGTTAGTGATTCATGTGCAGCATGTTACATTGTAGCAAAACAGTACATGGTATATCCTAGCATTAGTGATTTGTGTGCAGCATGTTACTTTGTAAGATAACAGAACACAGTATATCCTAGGGTTAGAGATTCATGTGCATCATATTACATTATAACAAAACAATACATGGTATATTAGCATCAGTGATTCCTGTGCAGTATGTTTCATAGATACAAAACAATTCATGGTATATCCTAAGGGTAATGATTCATGTGCAGTATGTTACATTGTAAAAAAACAGTAGATGGTATATGCTAAGGTTAGTGATTCATGTAGAGCATGTTACATTATAACAAAACAATACATGGTATAATAGCATCAGTGATTCCTATGCAGTATGTTACATAGATACAAAACACTTCATGGCATATCCTAAGGATAGTGATTTATGTGCAGTATGTTACATTGTAACAAAACAGTACATGTTATATTAGCATTAGTCATTCATGTGCAGCATGTTACATTGTTACAAAAGAGTACATGGTATTTCCTAAGTTTAGGGATTCATGTGCAGTATGTTACATAGTAACAAAACAGTGCATGGTATATCCCAGCATTAGTGATTCATGTGCAGCATTTTATATTGTTACAAAACAGTATGTGGTATATCCTAGCATTAGTGACTTATGTGCAGCATGTTACTCTGTAACAAAACAGTGCATGTTATATTAGCATTAGTGATTCATGTGCAGTATGTTACATTGTTACAAAACAGTTCATAGTATATCCTAAGGTTAGTGATTCATGTGCAGTATGTTACATTGTAATAAAACAGGACATGATATATCCTAAGGTAAGTGATTCATGTGCAGCATGTTACATGGTAACAAAACAGTACATGGTATATCCTGGAATTAGTGATTCATGTGCAGTATGTTACATTGTAACAAAACAGTACACAGTATATCAGCATTAGTGATTCATATGCAGTACGTTACATTGTTACAAAACAGTTTGTGGTATATAGTAAGGTTACTGATTCATGTGCAGCATTCAACATTGTAACAAAACAATACATGGTATATCCTAAGGGTAGGGATTCATGTGCAGCATGTTACATTGTAACAAAACAGGACATAGTATATCCTAAGGTTAGTAATTCATGTGCAACATATTACATTGTAACAAAACAGTACATCGTATATCCTAAGGGTAGTGATTCATGTGCAGCATGTTACATTGTAACAAAACAGTACATGGTATATCCTAGGGTTAGTGATTCATGTGCAGCATGTTACATTATACACAACAATACATGGTATATTAGCATTAGTGAATCCTGTACAGTATGTTACATAGTTACAAAACAGTTAATGGTATATCCTAAGGTTATTGATTAATGTGCAGTATGTTACAGTGTAACAAAACAGTAGATGGTATATGCTAAGGTTAGTGCTTCATGTACAGCATGTTACATTATAACAAAACAGTACATGGTATAGCCTAAGGTTAGTGATTCATGTGCAGCATGTTACATTGTAACAAAACAGTACATAGTATATCCTAAATTCAGTGATTCATGTGCAGTATGGTACATTGTTACAAAAAAGTTCATGGTATATCCTAAGGTTAGTGACTCATGTGCAGCATTCGACATTGTAACAACACAATACATGATATATCCTAAGTGCAGGGATTCATATGCAGCATATTACATTGTAACAAAACAGGAAATCGTAAATCCTTGGGTTAGTGATTAATGTGCCGCATTTTACATTGTAACAAAACAGTACACTGTATATCCAAAGGTTAGTGGCTCATGTGCAGCATGTTACATTGTTACAGAACAGTACATGGTATATCCTAAGCTTAGAGATTTATGTGAAACATGTTGTATTGTCACAAAACAGTACATGGCATATCTTAAGGTTAGTGGTTCATGTGCAGAATGTTACACTGTAGCAAAACAGTACATGGTGTATGAGCATTAGTGATTCATGTGCATCATGTTACATTATAACAACACAGTGCATGGTATATTCTAAGAATAGTGATTGATGTGCAGCATGTTACATTGTAACAAAATAGAACATGGTATATCCTGAGGTTAGTGATTCACGTGCAGCATGTTGCATTGTAACAAAACAGTACATGGTATATCATAAGGTTAGTGGTTCATGTGCAGTATGTTACACTGCAACAAAACAGTACATGATGTATTAGCATTAGTGATTCTTGTGCAGCATGTTACATTGTAACAAAACAGTACATGGTATATCCTAGGGTTAGCGATTTATGTGCAGTATGTCACATTGTAACAAAACAGTACTTGGTATATTAGTCTTAGTGATTCATGTGCAGCATGTTACATTGTAAAAAAAGTACATGGTATATCCAAGCATTTGTGATTCATGTGCAGCCTTTTACATTGTAACAAAACAGAATGTGGTATATCCTAGTATTAGTGATTCAGGTGCAGTATGTTACATTGTAACAAAACAGCACATGCTAGAATTAGTGATTCATGTGCAGCATGTTACATTGTTACAAAGCAGTTCATGGTATATCCTAAGGTTAGTGATTGATTAGCAGCATTCGACACTGTAACAAAACAGTACATGGTATATCCTAAAGTTAGTGGTTCATGTGCAGCATGATAAATTGTAACAAAACAGTACATGGTATATGCTAATGTTAGAGATTCATTTGCAACATGTTACATTGTAACAAAACAGTACATGGTATATCCTAAGGTTAGTGATTCATGTGTAGCATGTTACATTGTAACAAAACAGTACATGGTATACCCTAATGGTAGTGATTCATGTGCAGCATTTTACATTGTAACAAAACAGTACATGGTTTATCCTAAGGTTAGTGGTTCATGTGCAGCATGTTACATTGTAACAAAACAGTACATAGTGTATTGGCATTAGTGATTCATGTGCAGCATGCTAATTGTAACAAAACAGTACATGGTATAGCCTAGGGTTAGTGATTTATGTGCAGTATGTTACATTGTAACAAAACACTACATGGTATATTAGCATTAGTGATTCATGTGTAGCATGTTACATTGTTACAAAAAAGTACATGGTATATCCTAAGGTTAGTGATTCATGTGCATTATGTTACATTGTAACAAAACAGTACATGGTATATCTTAAAGGTAGTGATTCATGTGCAGCATGTTACATTGCAACAAAACAGTACATGGTATATCCTAGCATTTGTGATTCACGTGCAGCATATTCCATTGTAGCAAAACAATACATGGTATATCTAGCATTAGTGATTCATGTGCAGCAGGCTACATTGTAACAATACAGTACATGGTATATCCTAGGGTTAGTGATTCTTTTGCAGTATTTTACATAGTTACAAAACAGTTCATGGTATACCCTAAGGTTAGTGATTCATGTACAGCATGTTATATTGTAACAAAACAGTATATGTTATATCCTAAGGTTAGTGGTTCATGTGCAGCATGTTACATTGTAACACAACAGTACATGGTATATCCTAAAGGTAGTGATTCATGTGCAGCATGTTACATTGTAACAAAACAGTACATGGTATATTCTGAGGTTAATGATTCATGTGCAGCATGTCGTATTGTAACAAAACAGTACATGGTAGCAAAAACGAGGATTCCAACCACTGTAGCCACCAATAACAGAAGAAAAACAGGCTGGAAGGAAGCACTCAGGTTCACAGTTTCTTCAAGGTTTAATGGCACCAAATGATAAATGAGCAAAACATTAAAACGCTGATAACACTCCAAATACGTTTTCGTTCACAAGAACTTCATCAGAATAATAAATTACATAACAAAGGCCCATTAAATAGTTCCCCCAATCAAAAAATAACCAATAAAATAACAGAATACAATTTAAAAAACATTTTAAATTCCAAGTGCTGCCACCTGGTGTCAGAACATACTAATTACATCCTAAAAACAATAGTAAAAATATAAATGTAAAAACTGTACATACAATCTCATTTATAATGTCAATAAAATGTCTCAATAGTGTATTATAATAAAATTGATAAAATCAATAAAAATACATATTTATACTAGTGAAAAAATGTGCATTTGTAAAAAAATGTAAGTAAATATGTTTGTTTCAAAAGTTAATTATAACTTGGTAGACCTGAGTTTTAGTAGAGGTGCTACTGAGATATTCTCATTTAGCCCAGGGGTCCTGTTTGCATCTAGGGTAATCTGCCACAATAATTCCCTATACTCAAGGATAGTCTCCCATGCACCCCCCCCCCTCACATCCTGAATAGCAACCTCTAAAACAAAAAACTCAAACCTTGCCTCTGGGCAGTCCAAGGAATGTTTGTACAGAGCATTTTTGACATTACATTTCTTAACATCATACATATGCTCATAAATGCATCTTTTCAACTTTCTTTCAGTCCTGCCCACGTAAAAGGCTTTACAGGTCTTGCACATAACTAAATATACTAGCCCCCTAGTACTACAGTTACTAAAACTTTTACCATACACCCATTTATTCCTACTTTTTAAAAATACCCGGTCAGTGTTAGAAATAAAATTGCACTGTGTGCATGCTCCACATTTAAAAGTACCTTTTCTCTTAGTGGTGTGTGCAGGCTTCTGTTTACCTCCACCCTCCAAGAGGTCTTTCAAAATGTTTCCCCTCTTATAACTAATCTTCAGGGGTCCCTTGTCAATACCTTTGATATCAGTCAATGAAGTGAATCTATTCCATTCCTTTGTTATTGTGTCCACTACCATTTTGGAGTCCAAATTAAAATCTAAGGTAAGAGCTTTGGAGTAAGCTAAGGGGTTAACTTCACTTAACACATGTTGATTAGTATCCAGTCCCTTGCCCAACAATGGGTAGTACCTGATGTGGTGTAAATTACTTATATAGGTACGACTGTCCACCAATAAGTCCTTGGGGTAACCCCATTGAATAAATAAGCTTTCAATAAAGTCACACTCCAATGAAAAATCAACATCCAGGAAAGTCATTCTGGATGCTCGAATTAGCTGACCTTTGTAAATGTTTTTTTTCTGTATAAAAGGATGGGCACTTGAAAAATGGAGATAAGAATTTGAAAACGTGTCTTTATGAAATATTTTAGACTTAATGCCCTCCCCAGTCTTAATTAGACTCACATCCAAAAAATCCAGTCTCTCCCTATTTATAGAACTGGTAAAGTCCAAAAAAGTGGTGGTAGTATCCAAATAGTTCAAAAATTCGTGTAACTTCTCCTCAGTAGCAATCCAAAAAATAGCTATATCATCTAAAAATCTCTGATAGTGGGACCAACAGTTGCTATATACAGATTTTAAAACATATTTTTTCTCCCACCAAGCTAAAAATATATTGGCGTATGTGGGGGCACAATTTGCTCCCATAGCTATGCCCTTGATTTGATGAAATAATCCCCCCCCCCACAAAAAATGAAATTGTTTTTTAATACCATTTCCATCAGTTGTAAAATAACTAACAACTGATCCATAGATGGACAGCCCTTATCTAGTAAGGCTTCTTCCAACCAGGATAATCCTAAATCCTGGGGAATAACAGTGAACAAGTCTGATGTCAATCGTGACAAAAATAATAATGTCAAAACACTGGTCAGTTTTAATTCCCTTTAAAAAAATCCCAGGAATCTTTTAAAATAGTCTTTTCTGTACTCCAATTTGACTTTAATTTTATGTCAAGAAACTTTGCTATGGGTGCAGTCTTTGACCCTTCAGCCGAAACAATAGGTCTTAGAGGGGGGTCGGTAGGGTCCTTGTGCACCTTGGGTATGCCGAAAATAGTAGCTATTCTGGGTTGAGCTACATGTAAGTACTTATGGGTGTCCAGATCAATCAATCCCTCCGAGACTAATTCATCAATGACCAAATACATTTTTTTATATGCAACAAAAATCTCATTTCTGGACACCATCCTGTATGTACTGGAATCACCCAAAATGTCTAACATCTAGCCTTTGTAGATAACATTATTCATCAAAACGGACCCCGCCCCCCTCCCTTGTCTGGTTTCATGACACGCACATCGTGGTTCGGTTTGAGCTCCTTTAGGACCAACCATTCCCCAGCTGTAAGGTTATATTTAAACCTATAGTGGGAAGCACAAATAGCCTGTTTTAATTCTTTTTCTACTACCATTTCAAAATTTTAAATTTGGGGGTGTAGAGGTGGGTTAAATTCACTTCTTCTCTTTAAAGTCTCTGAATTTTTCTCTTTACCTGTACCATCAAACATAACACCAAAATTTTACTTTCTCATAAAGGTCTTAATATCTAAAATCACTTTTGTCAGATCACATTTGTTATTAGGTATAAATTTAAAACTCCCGGCTAAAAGATTAAAGTGGTCAACATTCAGGTCTATACCACTGAAATTAAAAATGTTATAATTATTAAAAGAATATTTGTTCTCACACCTAGCTATATTCTCAGTGGGTAATACTAAAGTGGGTAACACTAGAATCTCCCCCTCTCCCTCGAGCTCCTCTGTTCCCCCTCCAAGTAGGATTTTGAAAGTATTAGGGGCCTTTCTGATTCATAAGTCTCTCGGAGTGACGGAGGGGAGGGAATTCTAAAGGGTCATAATGAGTCCCTTCTTCACTTTCTTCTCCATAATTTGCCTCACTATCCACTTCAAATACATAAGCATCCCTTCTTTTGTCTCCCCACTTTCCCATGGGCCCAGTATAACTCAGTTTTTCCTTGTATTCTAATATGTCTCTATCAAGTTTATTTATCTTACATTTAATATTAATGTTAACTTTTCCATCTATGTCAACGAATGTATCAAGATATTTTTGTTTTTCAGTTTCTACAGAAAACAGTAGGTCATTTGTAACAACAGAATTTAAATGTTCAATATCTGAGTACAATTCCTTCATAGACAATTCATTTTGCTTAATAATAATTCTAACAATGTCTAAACCACAGTTATAAAAACCTCCAGTAATTCTTTATATAATTCATTATCAACATGAATGTTATTGGGGTATTTCTGCACATGTAGTCCTTTAGGCACAATTCCCTTGCTTAAACATGTATGCAAGTATTCATTGTCAATACAAAGTGCCTTATATTTCTCCATGAGTTCCCCTAGTTTTTTGACACTGGTTGCATAAGTATCATTACTAATTTCCCTCCCAGCACACTCATTTTGAGACCCAACATTAAGAGAAATTTTCTCAGTTAACCAAGTTTCAAAAGCCTTCCTAGGCTTGTTAACACCATGGCAAATATTATGATTAGTCAAACAGTCACCTTTGTTTGAAGTTGTAGCCTTAGGAATTCCACAGTCACTTGTTCTGTCTGGTCGAGAATTTTCTCCATCTGAATCATCCAAAATACTAGGTACCCCAATGTCTCCTTCATGATTAACTTTTTTAGTCCCAAAACTGCTCTTGGTTTGAGAAACTCGATGTAGTCTCTCCACAAACGCCTCAACATTGTTTCCTCAATTATGGTTAGCTTCCTATTTTCCCGGGATGCTGAGTGACATCAAACCAGCAAAGGATTGGCCAATCGGCGTGAGCAATTCAACAAGCTGATTTAACTGGCCAATCAGCTTCCGAGTTTCACCACTTTCATCCCACCTCCCTTTCAGAGATCGAGGAGAAACTTCTGTGCTTTCCATAATCCCCAAACAACTCCAACAGCAACCAAAGTAGTAAAAACGAGGATTCCAACCACTGTAGCCACCAATAACAGAAGAAAAACAGGCTGGAAGGAAGCACTCAGGTTCACAGTTTCTTCAAGGTTTAATGGCACCAAATGATAAATGAGCAAAACACCAAAATGCTGATAACACTCCAAATACGTTTTCGTTCACAAGAACTTCATCAGAATAATAAATTACATAACAAAGGCCCATTAAATAGTTCCCCCAATCAAAAAATAACCAATAAAATAATAGAATACAATTTAAAAAACATTTTAAATTCCAAGTGCTGCTACCTGGTGTCAGAACATACTAATTACACCCTAAAAACAATAGTAAAAATATAAATGTAAAAACTGTACATACAATCTCATATATAATGTCAATAAAATGTCTCAATAGTGTATTATAATAAAATTGATAAAATTAATAAAAATACATATTTATACTAGTGAAAAAATGTGCATTTGTAAAAAAATGTAAGTAAATATGTTTGCTTCAAAAGTTAATTATAACTTGGCAGACCTGAGTTGTAGTAGAGGTGCTATTGAGATATTTTCATTTAGCCTGTGGGTCCTGCTAGCAACTAGGGTAATCTGCCACAATAATTCCCTATACTCAAGGGTAGTCTCCCATGCACCCCCCTTCACATCCTGAATAGCAACCTCTAAAACAAAAAACTCAAACCTTGCCTCTGGGCAGTCCAAGGAATGTTTGTACAGAGCATTTTTGACATTATATTTCTTAACATCATACATATGCTCATAAATGCGTTTATTCAACTTTCTTTCAGTCTTGCCCATGTAAAAGGCTTCACAGGTCTTGCACACAACTAAATATACTAGCCCACTAGCATTACAGTTAATAAAACTTTTACCATACACCCATTTATTCCTACTTTTTAAAAATATCCGATCAGTGTTAGAAATAAAATTGCACTGTGTGCATGCTCTACATTTAAAAGTACCTTTTCTCTTAGTGGTGTGTGCAGGCTTCTGTTTACCCCCACTCTCCAAGAGGTCTTTCAATTTTTCCCCTCTTATAACTAATCTTCAGGGGTCCCTTGTCAATACCTTTGTACAATACATTGTAACAAAACAGGTACATGGTATATCATGAGGTTAATGATTCATGTGCAGCATGTCGTATTGCAACAAAATAGTACATGGTATATCCTAAGGTTAATGGTTCATGTGCAGCATGTTACTCTGTAATAAAACAGTACATGGTGTATTAGCATTAGTGATTCATGTGCAGCATGTTACATTGTAACAAAACAATACATGGTACATCCTAGGGTTAGCAATTTATGTGCAGTATGTTACATTGTAACAAAACAGTACATGGTATATTAGCATTAGTGATTCATGTGCAGCATGTTACATTGTTACAAAACAGTGCATGGTATACCCTAAGGTAGGTGATTCATGTGAAGTATTTTACATTGTAATAAAACAGTAGATGATATATTCTAGCATTAGTGATTCATGTACAGCATTTTACATTGTTACAAAACAGTATGTGGTATATCCTAGCATTAGTGACTCATGTGCAGCATGTTACATTGTAACAAAACAGGACATGCTATATTAGCATTAGTGATTCATGTGCAGCATGTTACATTGTAACAAAACAGTACATGCTATATTAGCATTAGTGATTCATGTGCAGCATAAAACACAAAAATAGCAAGGGATGATGAAATAATCACAGCCGGCTCTTCAAACTAAGAACACAGGTTTATTAAGTAAGCGCTTTCGGAGGGAACAATGTCTCTCCTTCATCAGACAAAGGTTAGAAACCAATGCAATATAAACTTAAATACAACAATCCATAAGCTAATTAAAACAATTAGCAAACACAATCAATGTAAATTTTAAAGAGCACCCACCATTAAAAACAGCACATAACAGGTATATAAAAAACCTTACTAACATTGCAATATACACTTTAAAATTAAGTAACTTAATAGAGCCAAGCAAGACTAAAGACGTAACTTACTACAGCTTGCCTTACAACACATCAAAGTAAAACAATGCACCATAAATAAACCCAAATATATCAGTCTTTTCATGGAAAATTGGTTGCTAGAAAATCAAACAAATAACAAGGCATTAAAAATACTCTACCTGAAAAGATTTTGGAATGTCTTGATAAAAGACTGATTCCTAAAGGGCTTAGGCAATGGCGTTACCCAGTTGGGCTTGTAGAAGGCTCAAATTTTCATCAACAATTGCTTGCCTTGTTCGATAAGCAAGGCTTTGAGGTCATTAACTTGCTTATCGCCCAATATAAACTTGAAATTGATTCACTGAAAAGTGATTTGGAACTTTTAGAGCACAACATCTAAACGGACCCTGATTTTATACGTTATAAATACGAGTATGTTCGCATCTTCACCAGTATTGAAGCCACCATTGTAAAGATGCTGAACATAAAAAAGAAAAAGATCATGAGGGATGTCCATGATTATTCTAAAAATAGTGCTTACCCTCGTCCACCATTATCAGTGCAGGTTGCTAGCAATAATGGACTACTCATGAACCTGTTGCGAATATTGATGATGACACCAACATGGTTCAAACTGTTATTCCCAACCCTCAAACTGATGACGGCCAGCCTCTCCTTCGCAGTGAGAGAATATTCAATAATAGTATCAACAACAACACAAATAGGGGGCACATTAACTCACAAACAGCACAACAACAACAACAACAAAATGACCCTGTTAATAATGGATTAAATGAGAACAATCAACAGGGTTTTCAGATGAACAGGAACAGTCAACAAACGAGGTCGAAAGTGGGCAGGAATCAAGGGAACACGAGGAACAGGAGAAACCAGCGCAGGAGATGACCCACCATCCTATTATTCCCTGTATTATGGTCAGTTCCAAAGTTGACTTCAAGGCTTACAATTACACTCTCTTTGATGTTAGTCAAGATATTGTGGACTTTTTTTCAAAAGGTTTGTCCTTTGTCCCCGACTCGCACTTTGACCTGGTTAAAACAATTATCGACCTTAAACTTTTTGTTTGTAAGTTGAATTTGAGAATTTGCTTGGGTGACAGGTCCACTCTTATCAGTTCCTTAAAAGTCTCTAGTGTATTTAATCCACCATTGCATGAAACTTTATGCATTTTTGAAAAAATGTGCGAGTTTGATTTAAGAGCTTTGGCTCTGAATAAGCATGCTGATTTTAATAAACATAGTATTAACATCACTAGGAACCAATGGGAGTTTATCAATATGCTACGTGACTGTAATATAAGGGTTATGAAACCGGACAAGGAGGGTGGGCTTGCATTCATGGATTATTATATGTATGTTGAAAAAATGTTGAGCCTGCTTGATAATGATGCCTACGTTTTAGCTAGTATTGGTGAAGTTAATTCAGCTTATAATAGCATCAGGTACATCTTGGAAGATTTATTTTTAGAGGGGGTCACCGACATTGATTTGCATTGATATTTGAGCATCTTAGCCCCTAAGTTACCCGTGTTGTTCGGTTTGCCTAAGCTACACAAATCGACTGTTGATCCCCCATTCAGACCCATAGTGGATGGTTGTGGGTCCATCACCTATGCATTTGCAAAATACTTTGACAGTATTTTGAGGCCACTGGTGGAACAAGAGACACAAATATGCAAGGATTCCTGGAGTTTCTTGCATTCAATTAACAACAGCTGCTTCAACAAAGATTTTTGGTTCCTCACAATTGATGTTAGGGACCTATATGCAGTTATTCCACAAAACGTGGGTCTGGAATGGATTAGAGAGTTCCTAACATCAAGAGGAATCAACAATAAGACTATACACTTGGTGGTGACCCTTTTAGAGATTGCACTTACTTACAACGTTATGGTCTTTGATGGTAAACTATATTTACAGAAAACCAGAGTAGCAATGGGTTCACCCTGTGGAGGGAGCTTTGCCAATTGCATCATGGCACATTGGGAAAGGACCTTATTATTCACCAATACTATGTTTTGTGATAATGTGGCCTGGTACACAAGGTACCAGGACGATATGTTTTTAATTTGGAAGGGTCCACCATAATTGGTGATGTCATTTATTTCCAATATTTGCTTAATGACTCATTTTCTTGAGTTTACTTATAATTTACAGGAACACAGTATCAACTTTCTTGACATACTTTTATTTAAGGACATTCCCAATTCTAGGTATAAGAGTGTTATATACAGGAAACCTACTTATTCCAATGACTTCCTCCATTTCACCAGTTGCCATCCCTTTCACCAGAAAAAAGCGGTTGTAAAGGGACAAATGGTTAGGGCAGCCAGGATGGTTTCTGATGATAATGACTTCATAGAGGAATGTGACCATCTAGCATCTATGTTTACCAACAGAGGCTATCCTCAGGGATTGATTCTCGATATTACATCTGAAGTTATTAATAAATGACAAACGGGTTACTTTAAACCAATTTTGAGTAATTCCTTCAGGCAGAATCAACTAGATTCTGATAAGGAAATTGTCCCTAAGCATTATTCAAATGACCAAACTTTTAGGACTAGTTTTTTGTGTATCGTCAGTGTTGATCATTCTCAAATAAGAGATCTTATGAATAAAAATTGGACTCTGATTATTGAGGACAGGGCCCTGTATAACATGTTTGGAGCGAAACCTCATATTACTTACAGGCGTGGTCAAAATCTTAAATCTATACTTGAGGCTAAGCATCCCAACAAGCAGATTAGAAATACAGGAATGGCCAGGTGTGGGTCATGTAACCAGTGTAAACATGTTGGGGTGGGAACTAAAATTAAAATTAAAGACACAATCTATAGTATAAGGGTAAATATAACTGTGACACTAAGGGTGTTGTCTATGTTGCTTGCTGTGATAAGTGCGCTGCTTTCTATATAGGGAAAACAGAGAGAAAATTGAAGCAGCGCATTTATGAGCATTATTATGCTATCAGCAAGAAAGATCCCACCAATGTCTTGGCCAAGCACTTTATGATAAACCCAGGACACTCTTTTAAATTTAGTATCCTTTATCATACAGACATTGATATAAGGGGTGGTCCGTGGCAAGTTCGCTTGGAAATGGAAGAACTTTTTTGGCAGTTGAGAACTGCCGCTTATATTTATCCTGGTATAAATTAATCAGTTTCTATTAGTAGTATACTTAAACATCTCACTATGTGAAGGTAATTTTAGTTTAACCAAAATCCTTTCAGGTAGAGTATTTTTAATGCCTTGTTATTTGTTTGATTTTCTAGCAACCAATTTTCTATGAAAAGACTGATATATTTGGGTTTATTTATGGTGTATTGTTTTACTTTGATGTGTTTTAAGGCAAGCTGTAGTAAGTTACGTCTTTAGCCTTGCTTGGCTCTATTAAGTTACTTAATTTTAAAGTGTATATAGCAATGTTAGTAAGTTTTTTTATATACCTGTTATGTGCTGTTTTTAATGGAGGGTGCTCTTTAAAATTTACGTGGTCTGTGTTGGCTAATTGTTTTAATTAGCTTATGGATTGTTGTATTTAAGTTTACATTGCATTGGTTTCCAACCTTTGTCTGATGAAGGAGAGACATTGTTCCCTCTGAAAGTGCTTACTTAATAAACCTGTGTTCTTAGTTTGAAGAGCCGGCTGTGATTATTTCATCATCCCTTGCTATTTTTGTGTTTTATCCAGTTTGTGGTTCTCTTTCTTGGAGTTCAATTTATGTGCAGCATGTTACATTGTAACAAAACAATACATGGTATACTAGCATAAATGATTCCTGTGCAGTATGTTACATTGATGCAAAACAGTTCATGGTATATCCTATGGTTACTGATTCATTTGCAGTATGTTACAGTGTAATAAAACAGGACATGGTATATCCAAAGGTTAGTGATTCTTGTGCAGAATGTTACATGGAAACAAAACAATACATGGTATATCCTAAGGTTAGCAATTCGTGTGCAGCATGTTACATTGTAACAAAACAGTACATGGTGTATCCTAGCATTAGTAATTCATGTGCAGCATGTTACATTGTAACAAACATTACATGGTATATACTAGGATTAGTGATTCATATGCAGTATGTTACATTGTAACAAAACAGTACAGGGTATATCCTAAGGTTAGTGATTAATGCGCAGCATGTTAAATTGTAACAAATCCATACAAGATATATTACCATTAAGTGATTCCTGTACAATATGTTACATCATTACAAAATAGTTCATGGTATATCTTAAGGTTAATGATTCACATGCACTATGTTACATTGTAACAAAATAGTACATGGTATATCCTAAGGTTAGTGATTCATGTACAGTATGTTACATTGTAACAAAACAGTACATGGAATATTAGCATTAGTGGTTCATGTGCAGTATGTTACATTGTTACAAAACAGTTCATGGTATATCCTAAGGTTAGTGATTCAGATGCAGCATTTGACATTGCAACAAACAATACATGGTGTATCCTAAGGGTAGGGATTTATGTGCAGCATGTTACATTGTAACAAAACAGGACATGGTATATCCTAAGGTAAGTGGTTCATGTGCAGCATGTTACATTGTAACAAAAAAGTACATGGTATATCCTAATGTTAGTGATTCATGTGCAGCATGTTACATTGTAACAAAACAGTGCATTGTATATCCTAAGGGTAGTGATTCATGTGCAGCATGTTACATTGTAACAAAACAGTGCATTGTATATCCTAAGGGTAGTGATTTATGTGCAGCATGTTCCATTCTATCAAAACACTGCATGGTATATCTTAGCATTAGTGATTCATGTGCAGCATGTTACATTGTACAAACAGCACATGGTATATCCTAGGGTTAGTGATTCATGTGCAGCATGTTACATTATAACAAAACAATACATGGTATATTGGCATAAGTGATTCCTGTGCAGTATGTTATATAGCTACAAAACACTTCATGGTACATCCTAAGGTTAGTGATTCATGTGCAGTATGTTACATTGTAACAAAAGAGTAGATGGTATATGCTAAGGTTATTGATTCATGTGCAGCATGTTACATTATAACAAAACAGTACATGATATATCCTAAGTTTACTGATTCATATGCAGCATGTTACATTGTAACAAAACAGTACGTCATATATCTTAAAATTAGTGATTCATGTGCAGTATGTTACATTGTAACAAAAAAGTACATGGTGTATTAGCATTAGAGATTCATGTTCAGTATGTTGCATTGTTACAAAACAGTTCATGGTATATCCTAAGGTTAGTGATTCATGTGCAGCATTCAACACTGTAATAAAACAATACATGGTTTATCCCAAGGGTTGGGATTCATCTGCAGCATGCCACATTGTAACAAAACAGGAAATGGTATATGTCTGGGTTAGTGATTGATGTGCCACATGTTACATTGTAAAAAAAAAACAGTACATGGTATATGCAAAGGTTAGTGGTTCATGTGCAGCATGTTACATTGTAACAAAACAGTACATGGTTTATCCTAAGGTTAGAGATTCATGTGCAACATGTTACACTGTAACAAAACAGTTCATGGTATATCCTAAGGATAGTGATTCATGTGCAGCATGTTACACTGTAACAAAACAGTACATGGTCTATCCTAAGGTTAGTTATTCATGTGCAGCATGTTACATTGTAACAAACAGTACATGGTATATCCTAAGGGTAATGATGCATGTACAGAATTTTACATTGTAACAAAACAGTACATGGTTTATCCTAAGGTTAGAGATTCATGTGCAACATGTTACACTGTAACAAAACAGTTCATGGTATATCCTAAGGATAGTGATTCATGTGCAGCATGTTACACTGTAACAAAACAGTACATGGTCTATCCTAAGGTTAGTTATTCATGTGCAGCATGTTACATTGTAACAAACAGTTCATGGTATATCCTATGGTTACTGATTCATTTGCAGTATGTTACAGTGTAATAAAACAGGACATGGTATATCCAAAGGTTAGTGATTCTTGTGCAGAATGTTACATGGAAACAAAACAATACATGGTATATCCTAAGGTTAGCAATTCGTGTGCAGCATGTTACATTGTAACAAAACAGTACATGGTGTATCCTAGCATTAGTAATTCATGTGCAGCATGTTACATTGTAACAAACATTACATGGTATATACTAGGATTAGTGATTCATATGCAGTATGTTACATTGTAACAAAACAGTACAGGGTATATCCTAAGGTTAGTGATTAATGCGCAGCATGTTAAATTGTAACAAATCCATACAAGATATATTACCATTAAGTGATTCCTGTACAATATGTTACATCGTTACAAAATAGTTCATGGTATATCTTAAGGTTAATGATTCACATGCACTATGTTACATTGTAACAAAATAGTACATGGTATATCCTAAGGTTAGTGATTCATGTACAGTATGTTACATTGTAACAAAACAGTACATGGAATATTAGCATTAGTGGTTCATGTGCAGTATGTTACATTGTTACAAAACAGTTCATGGTATATCCTAAGGTTAGTGATTCAGATGCAGCATTTGACATTGCAACAAACAATACATGGTGTATCCTAAGGGTAGGGATTTATGTGCAGCATGTTACATTGTAACAAAACAGGACATGGTATATCCTAAGGTAAGTGGTTCATGTGCAGCATGTTACATTGTAACAAAAAAGTACATGGTATATCCTAATGTTAGTGATTCATGTGCAGCATGTTACATTGTAACAAAACAGTGCATTGTATATCCTAAGGGTAGTGATTCATGTGCAGCATGTTACATTGTAACAAAACAGTGCATTGTATATCCTAAGGGTAGTGATTTATGTGCAGCATGTTCCATTCTATCAAAACACTGCATGGTATATCTTAGCATTAGTGATTCATGTGCAGCATGTTACATTGTACAAACAGCACATGGTATATCCTAGGGTTAGTGATTCATGTGCAGCATGTTACATTATAACAAAACAATACATGGTATATTGGCATAAGTGATTCCTGTGCAGTATGTTATATAGCTACAAAACACTTCATGGTACATCCTAAGGTTAGTGATTCATGTGCAGTATGTTACATTGTAACAAAAGAGTAGATGGTA
This sequence comes from Protopterus annectens, assembly GCF_019279795.1. Taxonomy (NCBI): domain Eukaryota; kingdom Metazoa; phylum Chordata; order Ceratodontiformes; family Protopteridae; genus Protopterus; species Protopterus annectens. The sequence continues at coordinate 1,753,353,603 of NC_056725.1, forward strand.
TATGCTAAGGTTATTGATTCATGTGCAGCATGTTACATTATAACAAAACAGTACATGATATATCCTAAGTTTACTGATTCATATGCAGCATGTTACATTGTAACAAAACAGTACGTCCATATATCTTAAAATTAGTGATTCATGTGCAGTATGTTACATTGTAACAAAAAGTACATGGTGTATTAGCATTAGAGATTCATGTTCAGTATGCTTCATTGTTACAAAACAGTTCATGGTATATCCTAAGGTTAGTGATTCATGTGCAGCATTCAACACTGTAATAAAACAATACATGGTTTATCCCAAGGGTTGGGATTCATCTGCAGCATGCCACATTGTAACAAAACAGGAAATGGTATATGTCTGGGTTAGTGATTGATGTGCCACATGTTACATTGTAAAAAAAAAAACACACAGTATATGCAAGCATGTTACATTGTAACAAAACAGTACATGGTTTATCCTAAGGTTAGAGATTCATGTGCAACATGTTACACTGTAACAAAACAGTTCATGGTATATCCTAAGGATAGTGATTCATGTGCAGCATGTTACACTGTAACAAAACAGTACATGGTCTATCCTAAGGTTAGTTATTCATGTGCATGCATGTACATAACAAACAGTACATGGTATATCCTAAGGGTAATGATGCATGTACAGAATTTTACATTGTAACAAAACAGACCATGGTATATCCTGAAATTAGTGATTCATGTACAGTATTTTATATTGTAACAAAACAGTACATGGTATATCCTAAGTTTAGTAGTTCATGTGCAGCATGTTACATTGTAACAAAACAGTACATGGTGTATTAGCATTAGTGATTCATGTGCAGCATGTTTATTTTAACAAAACAGTACATGGTATATCCTGGGGTTAGTGATTTATATGCAGTATGTTACATTCTAAATAAAACTACATGGTATATTAGCATTAGTGATACATGTGCAGCATATTACATTGTTACAAAACAGGACATGGTAAATCCTAAGGTTAATGGCTCATGTGCAATATGTGACATTGTAACAAAACAGTATATGGTATATCCTGAAATTAGTGATTCATGTGCAGCATGCTATATTGTAACAAAACAGGACATGGTATATCCTAGGTTTAGTGGTTCATGTGCAACATGTTACATTGTAACAAAACAGTACATGGTGTATCAGCATTAGTGATTCATGTGCAGCATGTTACATTGTTACAAAACAGGACATGGTATATCCTAAGTTTAGTGATTCATGTGCAATATGTGACATTGTAACAAAACAGTACATGGTATATCCTAAGGGTAGTGATTCATGAGCAGCATGTCACATTGTAACAAAAATATACATGGTATACCCTAGGGTAGTGATTCATGTGCAGCATGTTACATTGTAACAAAACAGTACTTGGTATAGCCTAGGGTTAGTGATTCAAGAGCTGCATGTTTTATTGCAACAAAACAGCACATGGTATGTCCTACTGTTAGTGGTTCATGTGCAGCATGTTACCCTGTATCAAAACAGTACATGGTGTATTAGCATTAGTGATTCATGTGCAGCATGTTACATCCTAGGGTTAGTGATTTATATGCAGTATGTTACATTGTAAATAACACTACATGGTATATTAGCATTAGTGATACATGTGCAGCATATTACATTGTTACAGAACAGGACATGGTATATCTTAAGATTATTATTCATGTGCAATATGTGACATTGTAACAAAACAGTACATGGTATATCCTAAGGGTAGTGATTCATGTGCAGCATGTTACATTGTAACAAATCTATACATTTTTACAAAACAGTGCCTGGTATATGCTAAGGTAGGTGATTCATGTGAAGTAGGTTACACTGTAACAAAACAGTACATGATATATTATAGCATAAGTGATTCATGTGCAGCATTTTTCATTGTTACAAAACAGTATGTGGTATATCCTAGCATTAGTGATTCATGTCCAGCATGTTACATTGCAACAAAACAGTACATGCTATATTAGCATTAGTGATTCATGTGCAGCATGTTACATAAAAACAAAACAGTACATGCTATATTAGCATTAGTAATTCATTTGCAGCATGTTACATTGTAACAAAACAGTAGATGGTATATCCTAAGATTAGTGATTCATGTGCAGCATGTTACACTATAACAAAACAGTAGATGGTATATCCTAAGGTTACTGATTAATTTGCAGTATGTTACAGTGTAATAAAACAGGACATGGTATTTCCAAAGATTAGTGATTTATGTGCAGCATGTTACATGGCAACATAACAGTACATGGTATAGCCTAAGGTTAGTGATTTGTGTGCAGCATGTTACATTGTAACAAAACAGTAGATGGTATATGCTAAGGTTATTGATTCATGTGTAGCATGTTACATTGTAACAAAACAATACAAGATATATTACCATGAGTGATTCGTGTGCAGTATGTTACATTGTTACAAAAGAGTTCATGGTATACCCTAAGATTAGTGATTCATGTGCAGTATGTTATATTGTAAAAAATAGTACATGGTATATCCTAAGGTTAGTGATTCATGTGCAGCATGTTACATTGTAACAAAACAGTACGTGGCATATCCTAGCATTAGTGATTCATGTGCAGTATGTTACATTGTAACAAAATAGTACATGGTATATTAGCATTAGTGGTTCATGTGCGGTATGTTACATTGTTACAAAACAGTTCATCGTATATCCCAAGGTTAGTGATTCATGTGTAGCATTCGACATTGCAACAAACAATACATGGTATATTCTAAGGGTAGGGATTCATGTGCAGCATGTTATATTGTAACAAAACAGGACATGGTATATCCTAAGGTAAGTGGTTCATGTGCAGCATGTTACATTGTAACAAAAAAGTACAGGGTATATCCTAAGGTTAGTGATTCATGCGCAGCATGTTACATTGTAACAAAGCAGTAGATGGTATATCCTAATGTTACTGATTCATTTGCAGTATGTTACAGTGTAATTAAACAGGACATGGTATTTCCAAAGGTTAGTGATTCATGTGCAGCATGTTACATGGCAACATAACAGTACATGGTATAGCCTAAAGTTAGTGATTCGTGTGCAGCATGTTACATTGTAACAAAACAGTACAGGGTATATCCTAAGGTTAGTGATCCATGCGCAGCATGTTACATTGTAACAAAACAATACAAGATATATTACCATGAGTGATTTGTGTGCAGTATGTTACATTGTTACAAAAGAGTTCATGGTATATCCTAAGATTAGTGATTCATGTGCAGTATGTTATATTGTAACAAAATAGTACATGGTATATCCTAAGGTTAGTGATTCATGTGCAGCATGTTACATTGTAACAAAACAGTACATGGCATATCCTAGCATTAGTGATTCATGTGCAGCATGTTACATTTTAACAAAACACTATATGGTATATGCTATCATTAGTGATTCACGTGCAGCATGTTCCATTGTAGAAAAATAATACATGGTATATCCTAGCATTAGTGATTCATGTGCAGCATGTTACATTGCAACAAAACTGCATATGGTATATCCTAGGGTTAGTGATTAATGTGCAGCATGTTACATTATAACAAAACAGTACATGGCATATCCTAGCATTAGTGATTCATGTGCAGCATGTTACATTTTAACAAAACACTATATGGTATATGCTATCATTAGTGATTCACGTGCAGCATGTTCCATTGTAGAAAAATAATACATGGTATATCCTAGCATTAGTGATTCATGTGCAGCATGTTACATTGCAACAAAACTGCATATGGTATATCCTAGGGTTAGTGATTAATGTGCAGCATGTTACATTATAACAAAACAATACATGGTATAATAGCATTAGTGATTCCTGTCCAGTATGTTACATAGTTATAAAACAGTTCATGGTACATCCTAAGGTTAGTGATTCATGTGCAGTATGTTACATTATAACAAAACAGTAGATGGTATATGCTAAGGTTATTGATTCATGTGCAGCATGTTACATTATAACAAAACAGTACATGGTATATCTTAAGGTTTGTGATTCATATGCAGGAAGTTACATTGTAACAAAACAGTACGTGATATATCCTAGAATTAGTGATTCATGTGCAGTATGTTATATTGTTACAAAATAGTTCATGATATATCCTAAGGTTAGTGACTCATGTGCAGCATTCGAAATTGTAACAAAACAATACATGGCATATCCTAAGGATAGGGATTCATCTGCAGCATGCTACATTGTAACAAAACAGGAAATGGCATATCTTTGGGTTAGTGATTCAGGTGCCACATGTTACATTGTAACAAAACAGTACATGGTATATGCAAAGGTTAGTGGTTCATCTGCAGCATGTTACATTGTAACAAAACAGTACATGGTTTATCCTAAGCTTAGAGATTCATGTACACCATGTTACACTGTAACAAAACAGTACACGGTATATCCAAAGGTTAGTGATTCATGTGCAGCATGTTACATTGTAACAAAACAGTACATGGTATATTCTAATGGTAGTGATTGATGTGCAGCATGTTACACTGTAACAAAACAGAACATGGTGTATCCTAAAATTAGTGATTCATGTGTAGCATGTTACATTGTAACAAAACAGTACATGGTATATCCTAGGGTTAGTGATTTATGTGCAGTATGTTACATTGCAGCAAAACAGTACATGGTATATTAGCATTATTGATTCATGTGCAGCATGTTACATTGTAACAAAACAGTATATGGTATATCCTAGGGTTAGCGATTTAAGTGCAGTATGTTACATTGCAGCAAAACAGTACATAGTATATCCTAAGGTTAGTGATTCATGTGCAGCATGTTACATTGTAACAAGGCAGTACATGGTATATTTGAGCATTTGAGATTTATGTGCAGCATTTTACATTGTAACAAAACAGTATGTGGTATATCCTAGCATGAGTGATTCATGTGCAGTATGTTACACTGTAAAAAAAAACAATATATGGTATATTAGAATTAGTGATTCATGTGCAGTATGTTTCATTGTTACAAAGCAGTTAATCGTATATCCTATGGTTAGTGATTCATGGGAAGCATTCGAAATTGTAACAAAGCAATACATGGTATATCTGAAGGGTAGGGATTCATGTGCAGCATGTTACATTGTAACAAAAAAGTACATGGTATATCCTAAGGTTAGAGATTCATGTGCAACATTTTACATTAAAACAGCACATGGTGTATTAGCATTAGTGATTCATGTGCAGCATGTTACATTGTTACAAAACAGGACATGGTATATCCTAAGGTTAGTGATTCATGTGCAATATGTCACATTGTAACAAAACAGTACATGGTATATCCTGGGGTAGTGATTCATGTGCAGCATGTTACATTATAGGTTCATAGGTAGGTACTAGGCTATCAGCCCTGGGGCCTATACAAGCCCAGCCAAAAAGGTACCCTGGCTTTTGCCATCCAAGAAAATTATTTTCCTGTGCCACTGTCGAGCAGAGCCACAGAGGTGATCCCTGGGGTGAATTTCCTATTTCCAATCCAATCAAGATTTTTCTTGAAGAGTGCTAATGAGGAGCTTTGTTTGATATAGATAGGTAGCTTATTCCAGAGTATGGGAAGTCTCTGGGACAGGAATCTATACCACCGGCATGTTCTGTTTATTGTGGTGACAAGGTTTAGGTTCCTAGAGAGTGTAGCTCAGAGGGATTGGGAATTCTTTAAGTGGAGCATGTCCAACAGTTCTGGGTTTGACATAGCTTTGTATGTTAGGCAGAGATCACCTCTGAGTAAATAAAATGTGACGGAGTAAAGCTGGAGTTTTTTGAGACAGTCTGCATAGGGCATCTGTTTGAGGCCGGTAATCCTCTTTGTGAGGTATTTCTGCGGCCTTTCCAGTTGTTGTAGATGTCTTGTGAGGTACATACCAAAAGGGGAGTTGTACTCTATAATGGGTCTAATGAGTGATGAGTAGAGGGGAACAATGACCACTTTTTTTCTGGATGAGAAATCTTTTGTGATGAGGTGTGCCACGCAGAATGATTTCCTAACTACTGTGGCGATGTGATTATCAAAAGAGAGACTACTGTCCACCTGTGTCCCAAGGTCTCTTATCACACTTTCGGTGTTAAGTATACTACCACCTATGTTGTAATTCATGGGTACAGAGTTTTTACCAAAGGGGATGACAATGCACTTTTTGGCATTGAACTTGAGGCCATGGCTTTGACACCAGGCATCTGTCTCAGTGAGGCCCTTTTGTAGGATGCCCACATCGTTAGGAGTTTCGATTATGGCTCCTAGTTTGCAGTCATCTGTGAACTTCATTAGCCAAAGACCTTCTGTGTTACCTGTACTTCAGAGAAGTAGATACCAAACAGGAGAGGACCCAGGACTGAACCCTGTGGTACTCCACTTGTCACTGGTCTGAAGTCGGATTTGGAGTCTGCTACTTTCACAGTGTGGGTTCCGTCAGTGAGCCATTTGGCAACCCATCTTGTGACATAGGGATTTATACCTAGTTTAGTGAGTTTATCTATAATTTCAGAGTGGGGGATGGTGTCTAAAGCCTTGGCAAGATCTAGATAGGCTGTGTGAACCACCTTACCCTTGTCTACGGCTTTGGTGACTGCTTCAACGAAGTCTATCAGGTTTAGGAGACATGATCTGCCTTTTACAAACCCGAACTGGGTGGGGTCCAGAGTTTGGAGATTACCAATGTCTTTGTTTATAAGTTCCATGATGATACATTCCATGGCCTTGCAGACCAAGCTCATCAGGCTAATGGGGCTGTAGTTCCTGGGGTCCGTGGTGGCTCCCCCATGTGGAGTGGGATAACCGTTGCTGTGCGCCATTCAGCAGGCACAAAGACTGAGGTGAGGCTATGATTGAACATGGTACTTAGGTGGGGTGCCAGTTTGTTCTGTAGTTCATGTAGAATGCAGCCTGGGATGTTGTCTGGTCCCATGGATGCTGTGTTCTTGGCTTCGGAGAGTGTGGTTTTTACCTGTGCAGCCATGATTACAGGAACTTTGCATTCTTCCGGTATAGAGATGGGCTCTTTAGGGGGTGAGAGGTGGGTAAAGTTAGCACTGAACCTATCTGCCAGGATTTTCGCAATATCAGTTGGGTCTGTATATTTAGTGCCATTGTGCTGTAACTCAAAGCAGATCTAAGTGTTGCCATTGAGATTCTTGACATAGCTATAGAATGCTTTGTGGTTGTCTTTAGAATCAGTGGAGATTTTGTTTTCATAACTAGCTTTGGAGGATTTTATCAGGGAACGCAACTTCTTACTGAGGCTGACCAGGGAGCTCCTCCACTTGAGGGATTTTACTCTCTTTTGCAACAGTTTCTTTCTTCTGTTGTACAGTTTGGTTATGGCAGTGGACCACCAGATTGGCTTCCTTTTTTGGTGGATACCATCTTGGTTCTGTTTGGGATAGCACGATCCATGCACTCATGTAAGTGCTTATAAAGTGCAATTGTGTAGGATTCAGTAGTCATAACTGTACTGTCCATCTGCATGGGTGTCATGAAGTTCACCACTTCTGTCTTAAGAAGCATGAAGTTGGCTTTGGAGAAATTTTTTTACCATGGTTTCCTTAATGGGGGGTGGGGGCAGGATGTGGATATCTAGGGTAATTAGCTTATGGTCAGATCGGACCAATGAGGCGTTGACTTCAGGTGTGGAACACCGGTCACTTATGTTAATAATGACTAGATCTAGGATATTGTTGCCTATGGTGGGGGTGTGGATAAGTTGATCCAGGGCATTGGAGTTTATGAATTCCAGAAAGCATTGAGCTAACGAGTTGGTACATGGGTAGTTTTCCCAGTTAATGGTGGGGTAGTTGAAATCGCCCATTATTAGGGTGTTTCGTTGAACCCTAATATTTTCCAGTACATCAAGAAAAGAGGAATGGGATTCCCAGGGCATGGTGGGTGATCTGTAGAAAGCTACAATTTGGATAGCAGTTTTGCCCAGAGTTAGTTGCACTTGGATAACTTTGGCTGCATTATGCTGAGCAACTAGCCTGGAGGTGTGGATATCCTTAATGAATATGGACACACCTCCGCCTTTGGTGTTCCAGTCCAGGTTACATGGCCGAAAAGTGTGGTATGAGTTGTAGCCTGGTAGTGCAGGGGTGCTCTCTGGGGCCTTGAAACAGGTCTCAGTCACTGCACAGATATCAATGTTCTCCATTTTAAGGAGTGCCTCGAGTGAGTGCATTTGGAGATTTAGACTTCTAGCATTGAGTAGCATCACCCTCAGTTTTTGCTTGTCTGTTCCTGTTATGGTGGTGAATTTGTCATTTGAACCTTGCCTAAAAAAGGCACTATAGGGTGGCAAGAACCTTAGCCAGTATCTGGAATCCCAGGGGTGACAGGTGCAGGCCATCTCTGGCAAAGCATCATGGTCTGTCAACCATGTCATCCCAGGCAGACAGATACTGGATCCCTTTAAAATGGCACCAGAAGCTTAGCCAATTGTTGAAGTCAATCATTTTGTCCTTGTACTGCGGCATCATTCTGGGTGATGGCAGAATGCTACTCAGGGCTAGGGTCATACCTGCCTGGGCTACAAGATCGGGGAGCTCTTCCATGTCTCTTTTCATGTAATCCAGGGAGGTACGTCTTAGGTCGTTCACACCAACATGGACAATGACAGAGCCATATTTGTACTTCTTGTGGAATGACCTGAGTGCGTGGGTTATGTGGCGGATCCTGGCACCTGACAGGCAGCTGACAGTAACCTTCTCCTTGTTTAGCCTGGTGAGTGGGACATCAGTGTGCCTGACTATACAGTCACCTATGACTAGTGTGTTGGGTACATTGTTTTTCTTATTGGCTGTGGTTGAGTGGCACACTGAGTCTGTGGGCTATGTGTCATTTGGGTTGTGTTGCGGGGCGGAGGTTGCTTGCATTTCTGCTTTGGATGTCTCTGTTGCTTTAGCAGATTATTATTGAGAGCCACCGTGAATGTTTTTGTGTTTCTATGTGTGGATTTTGGTGGTGTAGATTTAGTGAGACTATGTGATGAGTGTGGTGTGGTGCAAGTATTTACCTTCTCCTCTTGACTATCAAGTTCAGTCTTGATTGGAAAGAGCTTTACCTCCAGTTTGGCTAGATAAGTGCATCTCTCACATGTTGTAGTGTTGGGTGGTAGGAGGAGTGGGTTGTCTGTGTACATGAGGCAATTTCTACATTGCCGCAAGATGACCAGATTAATCAGATAGACAGGAGAGAACACTGGGAGCTGACCCTTGGACATGCCTGAATAAAAAACTATTTTCATCTAGATAAGTGAGGAAAGTGAGTGCAAGAGCTGTTTTTCTCTAAGCAAGTGAGGAAAGTAAGTACCCAAACTGTTTTCCTCTAGGTAATGAAGAAGGTTGAGTGCTGTAGTAATTAGTAGGTTATTTAGTGCTTACAAGTTCTGAACAAGTGCTGATCACGAATAAGCAAATTCAAGTGCTAAAACTAAGAATCTGTATCTGGACTAAACTAGTTAGAGGAAAGGGGGAAACAAGTGCAAATGTGGGCTTTTAAATCAGAAAGTTGAGAGAGATGGAAAAACTGCCCAAACGGTCAATAACTACAATTTCTGGGCCAGAACCACTCCTTATGTGGTAGATTGGTTACCTAGTGCTTACCACTCCCACTGATAAGCTAGAAGGCTTCCCTCCAACACAGAAAGCTTGGGGGGCTCAGAAGCTTACATACAGTCCTGGATACAGCAAATCTGAATCTGGACTACACTAGTTGCAGGAAAGGTATATATATATATATATATATATATATATATATATATATATATATATATACATACAGAAAAGTAGCTAAAACAGCAGTCAAAACAATGCAAATGCAGTGCAAGCTAGCACACTTGAGTATGTAACAATGTTAGACCAAACAGTTTAAAAAATGCATTTAAATTAAAAATGACTAAAAAGTGCAGAAGGAGTCTATTAGGTAAAATGAGGTAAAGAGATGGGACTGGGGGGAGTTCATGGTATATCCTAAGGTTAGTGATTCATGTCCAGTCTCTTACATTGCAACAAAACAGGAAATGGTATATCTTTGGGTTAGTGATTCATGTGCCACATGCTAAATTGTAACAAAACAGTTCATGCTATATCCAAAGGTTAGTAGTTCTCATGCAGCATGTTACATTCTAACAAAACAGTACATGGTATATCCTAAGGTTAAAGATTCATATGCAACATGCTACACTGTAATAAAACAGTACATGGTACATCCTAAGTTTAGTGATTCATGTGCAGCATGTTACATTGTAACAAAAGAGTACATGGTATATTCTAAGTGTAGTGACTGATGTGCAGCATGTTACATTGTAACAAAACCGAACATGGTATATCCTGAGGTTAGTGATTCATGTGCAGCATGTTCTATTGTAACAAAACAGCACATGGTTAGTGGTTCATGTTTAGCATGTTACCCTGTATCAAAACAGTACATGGTTTATTAGCATTAGTAATTCATGTGCAGCATGTTACATTGTAACAAAACAGTACATGGTATAGCCTAAGGGTAGGGATTTGTGTGCAGCATGTTACATTGTAAGAAAAATGTACATGGTATATCCTAAGGTTAGAGATTCATGTGCAACATGTTACATTGGTTAGTGATTTATATGCAGTAACAAAACACTACATGGTTTATCCTAGGCTTAGCGATTTATGTGCAGTATGTTACATTGTAACAAAACAGTACATGGTATATTAGCATTAGTGATTCCTGTGCAAAATGTTACATTGTTACAAAACAGTACATGGTATAGGCTAAGGTTAGTGAGTCATGTGCAGTATGTTACACTGTAACAAAACAATACATGGAATATCTGAGCATTAGAAATTTATGTGCAGCATTTTACATTGTAACAAAACAGTATGTGGTATATCTTAGCTTTAGTGATTCATTTGATTTACAAAATAGTTCATGGTATATCGTAAGGTTAGCAATTCATGTGCAGTATGTTACATTGTAAAAAAACAGGAAATGGTATATCTTTGGGTTAGTGATTCATGTGTCATATGTTACATTGTAACAAAACAGTACATTGCATAGCTGAGCATTCGAGATTTATGTGCAGCATTTTACATTGTAACAAAACAGTATGTTGGTATCTCCTAGCATTAGTGATTCATGTGCAATATGTTACATTGTAAAAAAACAATACAGGGTATATTAGAATTAGTGATTCATGTGCAGTATGATCAATTGTTACAAAACAGTTCATGGTATATCCCAGTGTTAGAGATTCATGTGCAGCATTCGACATTATAATAAAGCAATACATGGTATATCCTAAGGGTAGTGATTCATGTGCAGCATTTTACATTGTAACAAAACAGACCATGGTATATCCTGAAATAGTGATTCATGTGCAATATGTTATATTGTAGCAAAACAATACATGGTATATCCTAAGTTTAGTAGTTCATGTGCAGCATGTTACATTGTAGCAAAACAGTACATGGTGTATTAGCATTAGTGATTCATGTGCAGCATGTTACATTGTTACAAAACAGTACATGGTATATACTAAGGTTAGTGATTTATGAGCAGCATATTACATTGTAACAAAACAGTAAATGGTATATCTGAGCAGTAGAAAATTATGTGCAACATTTTACATTGTAACAAAACAGTATGTGGTATATCCTAGCATTAGTGATTCATGTGCAGTATGTTACATTGTAAAAAAACAATACATGGTATATTAGAATTACTGATTCATGTGCAGTATGTTTCATCATTACAAAACAGTTCATGGTATATCTTAAGGTTAGTGATTCATGTGCAGCATGTGACATTGCAACAAAGCAATACATGATATATCCTAAGGGTAGGGATTCATGTGCAGCATGTTACATTATAACAAAAAAGTACATGGTTAGACATTCATGTGCAACATGTTACATTGTAACAAAACAGTACATAGTATATCCTAAGGCTAGTAATTCATGTGCAGCATGTTACATTGTAACACAACATTACATGGTATATCCTAATGGTAGTGATTGATGTGCAGCATTTTACATTGTAACAAAACAGACCATGGTTTATCTTGAAAATGTGATTCATGTGCAGCATGTTATATTGTAACAAAACACTACATGGTATATCCTACGTTTAGTAGTTCATGTGTAGAATGTTGCATTCTAGCAAAACAGTACATGGTATATTAGCATTAGTGATTCATGTGCAGCATGTTAATTTTAACAAAACAGTACATGGTATATCCTAGGGTTAGTGATTTATATGCAGTATGTTACATTGTAACAAAACACTACATGGTATATTAGCATTAGTGATTAATGTGCAGCATACTACATTGTTACAAAACAGGACATGTTATATCCTAAGGTTAGTGATTCATGTGCAATATGTGTCATTGTATCAAAATAGTACATGGTATATCCTAAGGGTAGTGATTCATGTGCATCATGTTACACTGTAACACAACTATACATTGTTACAAAACAGTGCATGGTATATCATAAGGTAGGTGATTCATGAGCATCATGTTACATTGTAAGAAAACAGTACATGGTATATCCTAAGGGTATTGATTCATGTGCAGCATTTTAATTGTAACAAAAAAGACCATGGCATATCCTGAAATAGTGATTCATGTGCAGCATATTATATTGTAACAAAACAGTGTATGGTATATCCTATCTTTAGTAGTTCATGCGCAGCATGTTACATTGTAGCAAATTAGTACATGGTGTATTAGCATTAGTGATTCATATGCAGCATGTTACATTGTAACAAAAAGTAGATGGTATATCCTAAGGTTAGAGATTCATGTGAAACATGTTACATTGTAACAAAACAGTACATGGTATATCCTAAAGTTAGTAATTCATGTGCAGCATGTTACATTGTAATAAAACAGTACATGGTATATCCTAAGGTTAGAAATTCATGTGCAACATGTTACACTGCAACAAAACAGTACATGGTATAGCCTAAGGTTAGTGATTCGTGTGCAGCATGTTACACTGTAACAAAAGAGTACATTGAATATTCTAAGGGTAGTGATTGATGTGCAGCATGTTACATTGTAACAAAACAGCACATGGTATATGCTGAGGTTAGTGATTCATGTGCAGCATGTTTTATTGTAACATGACAGCACACGGTATGTCCTAAGGTTAGTGGTTCATGTGCATCATGTTACCCTGTATCAAAACAGTATATGGTGTATTACCATTAGTGATTCATGTGCGGCATGTTACATTGTAACAAAACAGTACATGGTTTATCCTAGGCTTAGCGATTTATGTGCAGTATGTTACATAGTAACAAAACAGTATATGGTATATTCTAGGGTTAGTGATTTATGCGCAGTATGTTACATTGCAACAAAACAGTCCATGGTATATTAGCATTAGTGATTTCTGTGTAAAATGTTACATTGATACACAACAGTACATGGTATATACTAAGGATAGGGATTCATTTGCAGCATGTTACATTGTAACAAATCAGTATGTGGTATATCCTAGCATTAGTGATTCATGTGCAGTATGTTACATTGTAAAAAAACAATACATGGCATATTAGAATTAGTGATTCATGTGCTGTATGTTTCATTTTTACAAAACAGGTCATAGTATATCCTAAGGTTAGTGATTCATGTGCAGCATTCGACATTGTAACAAAGCAAAACATGGTATAGCCTAAGGGTAGGGATTCGTGTGCAGCATGTTACATTGTAACAAAAATGTACATGATATATCCTAAGGTTAGAGATTCATGTGCAACATGTTACATTGTAACAAAACAGTACATGGTATATCCTAATGTTAGTAATTCATGTGCATGTTACATTGTAACAAAACAGTACATGGTATATCCTAAGGGTAGTGATTCATGTGCAGCATTTTACATTTTAACAAAACAGACCATGGTATACCCTGAAATAGTGATTCATTTGCAGCATGTTATATTGTAACAAAACAGTACATGGTATATCCTAGGGTTAGTGATTTATATGCAGTATGTTACATTGTAACAAAACACTACATGGTATATTAGCATTAGTGATTCATGTGCAGCATATTACATTGTTACAAAACAGGACATGGCATATCCTAAGGTTAGTGATTCATGTACAATATGTGACATTGTAACAAAATAGTACATGGTATAACTTAAGGGTAGTGATTCATGTGTAGCATGTTACATTGTAACAAAACTATACATTGTAACAAAACAGTACATGGTATATTCTAAGGGTAGTAATTCATGTACAGCATTTTACATTGTAACAAAACAGACCGAGGTATATCCGGACATAATAATTCATGTGCAGCATGTTATATTGTAACAAAACAGTACATGGTGTATTAGCATTACTGATTCATGTGCAGCATGTTACATTGTAACAAAAAAGTGCATGGTATATCATAAGGTTAGTAATTCATGTGCAGCATGTTACATTGTAACAAAACAGTACATTATATAGCCTAAGGTTAGAGATTCATGTGCAACATGTTACACTTTAACAAAAAGGGACATGCTATATCCTAAGGTTAGTGATTCATGTGCTGCATGTTACATTGTAACAAAAGAGTACATTGTATATTCTAAGGGTAGTGATTGATGTGCAGCATGTGACATTGTAACAAAACTGAACATGGTATATCCTGAGATTAGTGATTCATGTGCAGTGTGTTTTATTATAACAAAACAGCACATGGCATGTCCTAAGGTTACTGGTTCATGTGCAGCATGTTACCCTGTATCAAAACAGTACATGTTGAATTAGCATTACGTATTCATGTGCAGCATGTTACATTGTAACAAAACAGTATATGGTATATCCTAGGGTTAGCGATTTATGTGCAGTATGTTACGTTGTAACAAAACAGTACATGGTATATTAGCATTAGTATTCCTGTGAAAATGTTACATTGTTACAAAACAGTACATGGTATAGGCTAATGTTAGTGAGTCATGTGCAGTATGTTACACTGTAACAAAACAGTACATGGAATATCTGAGCATTAGAGATTTATGTGCAGCATTTTACATTGTAACAAAACTGTATGTGGTATATCTTAGCTTTAGTGATTCATTTGATTTACAAAAT
Source organism: Protopterus annectens (assembly GCF_019279795.1). Classification (NCBI taxonomy): domain Eukaryota; kingdom Metazoa; phylum Chordata; order Ceratodontiformes; family Protopteridae; genus Protopterus; species Protopterus annectens. The sequence goes on from NC_056725.1 coordinate 1,753,368,719, forward strand.
AGTTCATGGTATATCCTAAGGTTAGCAATTCATGTGCAGTATGTTACATTGTAACAAAACAGGAAATGGTATATCTTTGGGTTAGTGATTCATGTGTCATATGTTACATTGTAACAAAACAGTACATTGCATAGCTGAGCATTAGAGATTTATGTGCAGCATTTTACATTGTAACAAAACAGTACGTTGGTATCTTCTAGCATTAGTGATTCATGTGCAATATGTTACATTGTAAAAAAACAATACAGGGTATATTAGAATTAGTGATTCATGTGCAGTATGATCAATTGTTACAAAACAGTTCATGGTATATCCCAATGTTAGAGATTCATGTGCAGCATTCAACATTATAATAAAGCAATACATGGTATATCCTAAGGGTAGTGATTCATGTGCAGCATTTTACATTGTAACAAAACAGACCATGGTATATCCTGAAATAGTGATTCATGTGCAATATGTTATATTGTAGCAAAACAATACATGGTATATCCTAAGTTTAGTAGTTCATGTGCAGCATGTTACATTGTAGAAAACAGTACATTGTGTACTAGCATTAGTGATTCATGTGCAGCATGTTACATTGTTACAAAACAGTACATGGTATATACTATGGTTAGTGATTCATGAGCAGCATATTGCATTGTAACAAAACAGTAAATGGTATATCTGAGCAGTAGAAAATTATGTGCAACATTTTACATTGTAACAAAACAGTATGTGGTATATCCTAGCATTAGTGATTCATGTGCAGTATGTTACATTGTATAAAAACAATACATGGTATATTAGAATTACTGATTCATTTGCAGTATGTTTCATTGTTACAAAACAGTTCATGGTATATCTTAAGGTTAGTGATTTATGTGCAGCATGTGACATTGTAACCAAAGCAATACATGGTATATCCTAAGGGTAGGGATTCATGTGCAGCATGTTACATTATAACAAAAAAGTACATGGTTAGACAGTCATGTGCAACATGTTACATTGTAACAAAACAGTACATAGTATATCCTAAGGCTAGTAATTCATGTGCAGCATGTTACATTGTAACACAACAGTACATGGTATATCCTAAGGGTAGTGATTGATGTGCAGCATTTTACATTGTAACAAAACAAACCATGGTTTATCTTGAAAATGTGATTCATGTACAGCATGTTATATTGTAACAAAACACTACATGGTATATCCTATGTTTAGTAGTTCATGTGCAGAATGTTGCATTCTAGCAAAACAGTACATGGTATATTAGCATTAGTGATTCATGTGCAGCATGTTAATTTTAACAAAACAGTACATGGTATATCCTAGGGTTAATGATTTATATGCAGTATGTTACATTATAACAAAACACTACATGGTATATTAGCATTAGTGATTAATGTGAAGCATACTACATTGTTACAAAACAGGACATGTTATATCCTAAGGTTAGTGATTCATGTGCAATATGTGTCATTGTATCAAAATAGTACATGGTATATCCTAAGGGTAGTGATTCATGTGCAGCATGTTACACTGTAACAAAACTATACATTGTTACAAAACAGTGCATGGTATATCCTAAGGAAGGTGATTCATGAGCATCATGTTACATTGTAAGAAAACAGTACATGGTATATCCTAAGGGTATTGATTCATGTGCAGCATTTTACATTGTAACAAAACAGAGCATGGTATATCCTGAAATAGTGATTCATGTGCAGCATATTATATTGTAACAAAACAGTGTATGGTATATCTTATCTTTAGTAGTTCATGTGCAGCATGTTACATTGTAGCAAATTAGTACATGGTGTATTAGCATTAGTGATTCATATGCAGCATATTACATTGTAACAAAAAGTAGATGGTATATCCTAAAGTTAGTAATTCATGTACAGCATGTTACATTGTAATAAAACAGTACATGGTATATCCTAAGGTTAGAAATTCATGTGCAACATGTTACACTGCAACAAAACAGTACATGGTATAGCCTAATGTTAGTGATTCGTGTGCAGCATGTTACATTGTAACAAAAGAGTACATTGAATATTCTAATGGTAGTGACTGATGTGCAGCATGTTACATTGTAACAAAACAGAACATGGTATATGCTGAGGTTAGTGATTGATGTGCAGCATGTTTTATTGTAACAAAACAGCACATGGTATGTCCTAAGGTTAGTGGTTCATGTGCATCATGTTACCCTGTATCAAAACAGTATATGGTGTATTACCATTAGTGATTCATGTGCGGCATGTTACATTGTAACAAAACAGTACATGGTTTATCCTAGGCTTAGCGATTTATGTGCAGTATGTTACATAGTAACAAAACAGTATATGGTATATACTAGGGTTAGCGATTTATGTGCAGTATGTTGCATTGCAACAAAACAGTCCATGGTATATTAGCATTAGTGATTTCTGTGTAAAATGTTACATTGATACACAACAGTACATGGTATATACTAAGGATAGGGATTCATTTGCAGCATGTTACATTGTAACAAAACAGTATGTGGTATATCCTAGCATTAGTGATTCATGTGCAGTATGTTACATTGTAAAAAAACAATACATGGCATATTAGAATTAGTGATTCATGTGCTGTATGTTTCATTTTTACAAAATAAGTCATAGTATATCCTAAGGTTAGTGATTTGTGTGCAGCATTCGACATTGTAACAAAGCAAAACATGGTATAGCCTAAGGGTAGGGATTTGTGTGCAGCATGTTACATTGTAACAAAAAAGTACATGGTATATCCTAAGGTTAGAGATTCATGTGCAACATGTCACACTGTAACAAAACAGTACATGGTATATCCTAAGGTTAGTAATTCATGTGCATGTTACATTGTAACAAAACAGTACATGGTATATCCTAAGGGTAGTGATTCATGTGCAGCATTTTAGATTGTAACAAAACAGACCATGGTATATCCTGAAATAGTGATTCATGTGCAGCATGTTATATTGTAACAAAACAGTACATGGTATATCCTAAGTTTAGTAGTTCATGTGCAGCATGTTACATTGTAGCAAAACAGTACATAGTGTATTAGCATTAGTGATTCATGTGCAGCATGTTAATTTTAACAAAACAGTACATGCTATATCCTAGGGTTAGTGATTTATATGCAGTATGTTACATTGTAATAAAACACTACATGGCATATTAGCATTAGTGATTCATGTGCAGCATATTACATTGTTACAAAACAGGACATGGCATATCCTAAGGTTAGTGATTCATGTGCAATATGTGACATTGTAACAAAATAGTACATGGTATAACTTAAGGGTAGTGATTTGTGTGTAGCATGTTACATTGTAAGAAAACTATACATTGTAACAAGACAGTACATGGTATATCCTAAGGGTAGTAATTCATGTACAGCATTTTACATTGTAACAAAACAGACCGAGGTATATCTGGACATAATAATTAATTTGCAGCATGTTATATTGTAACAAAACAGTACATGGTGTATTAGCATTACTGATTCATGTGCAGCATGTTACATTGTAACCAAAAAGTACATGGTATATCATAAGGTTAGTAATTCATGTGCAGCATGTTACATTGTAACAAAACAGTACATGATATAGCCTAAGGTTAGAGATTCATGTGCAACATGTTACACTTTAACAAAAAGGGACATGCTATATCCTAAGGTTAGTGATTCATGTGCTGCATGTTACATTGTAACAAAAGAGTACATTGTATATTCTAAGGGTAGTGATTGATGTGCAGCATGTGACATTGTAACAAAACTGAACATGGTATATCCTGAGGTTAGTGATTCATGTGCAGTGTGTTTTATTGTAACAAAACAGCACATGGCATGTCCTAAGGTTACTGGTTCATGTGCAGCATGTTACCCTGTATCAAAACAGTACATGTTGAATTAGCATTACGTATTCATGTGCAGCATGTTACATTGTAACAAAACAGTATATGGTATATCCTAGGGTTAGCGATTTATGTGCAGTATGTTACGTTGTAACAAAACAGTACATGGTATATTAGCATTAGTGATTCCTGTGCAAAATGTTACATTGTTACAAAACAGTACATGGTATATACTAAGGTTAGTGAGTCATGTGCAGTATGTTACACTGTAACAAGACAGTACATGGTATATCTGAGCATTAGAAATTTATGAGCAGCATTTTACATTGTAACAAAACAGTATGTGGTATATCTTAGCTTTAGTGATTCATGTGCAGTATGTTTCATTGTTACAAAATAGTTCATGGTATATCCTAAGGTTAATGTTTCATGTGCAGTATGTTACATTGTAACAAAACAGGAAATGGTATATCTTTGGGTTAGTGATTCATATGCCATATGTTACATTGTAAAAAAACAATACAGGGTATATTAGAATTAGTGATTCATGTGCAGTATGATTAATTGTTACAAAACAGTTCATGGTATATCCTAATGTTAGTGATTCACGTGCAGCATTCGACATTGTAACAAAGCAATACATGGTATATCCTAAGGGTAGTGATTCATGTGCAGCATTTTACATTGTAACAAAACAGACCATGGTATATCCTGAAATAGTGATTCATGTGCAATATGTTATATTGTAGCAAAACAATACATGGTATATCCTAAGTTTAGTAGTTCATGTGCAGCATGTTACATTGTAGCAAAACAGTACATGGTGTATTAGCATTAGTGATTCATTTGCAGCATGTTTCATTGTAACAAAACAGTACATGGTATATCTGAGCATTAGAGATTTATGTGCAGCATTTTACATTGTAACAAAACAGTACGTGGTATATCCTAGCATTAGTGATTCATGTGCAGTATGTTACATTGTAAAAAAACAATACATGGTATATTAAAATTAGTGATTCATGTGCAGTATGTTATATTGTAACAAAACACTACATGGTATATCCTACGTTTAGTAGTTCAAGTGCAGAATGTTGCATTCTAGCAAAACAATACATGGTATATTAAAATTAGTGATTCATGTGCAGTATGTTTCAGTTTTACAAAACAATTCATGGTATATTTTAAGGTTAGTGATTCATGTGCAGCATGTGACATTGTAGCAAAGCAATACATGGTATATCCTAAGGGTAGGGATTCATGTGCAGCATATTACATTATAACAAAAAAGTACATGGTATATCCTAAGGTTAGAGATTCATGTGCAACATGTTACATTGTAACAAAACAGTACATAGTATATCCTAAGGTTAGTAATTCATGTGCAGCATGTTACATTGTAACAAAACATTACATGGTATATCTTAAGGGTAGTGATTCATGTGCGCCATTTTACATTGTAACAAAACAGACCATGGTTTATCCTGAAAATGTGATTCATGTGCAGCATGTTATATTGTAACAAAACACTACATGGTATATCCTACATTTAGTAGTTTATGTGCAGAATGTTGCATTCTAGCAAAACAGTGCATGGTGTATTAGCATTAGTGATTCATGTGCAGCATGTTAATTTTAACAAAACACTACATGGTATATTAGCATTAGTGATTCATGTGCAGCATGCTACATTGTTACAAAGCAGGACATGTTATATCCTAAGGTTAGTGATTCATGTGCAATATGTGTCATTGTATCAAAATAGTACATGGTATATCCTAAGGGTAGTGATTCATGTGCAGCATGTCACATTGTAACAAAACTATACATTGTTACAAAACAATGCATGGTATATCCTAAAGTAGGTGATTCATGAGCAGCATGTTACATTGTAAGAAAACAGTACATGGTATATGCTAAGGGTATTGATTCATGTGCAGCATTTTACATTGTAACAAAACAGAGCATGGTATATCCTGAAATAGTGACTCATGTGCAGCATATTATATTGTAACAATACAGTGCATGGTATATCCTAAGTTTAGTAGTTCAGGTGCAGCATGTTACATTGTAGCAAAACAGTACATGGTGTATTAGCATTAGTGATTCATATGCAGCATGTTACATTGTAAGAAAAAGAAGATGGTATATCCTAAGGTTAGAGATTCATGTGCAACATGTTACATTGTAACAAAACAGTACATGGTATATCCTAAAGTTAATAATTCATGTGCAGCATGTTACATTGCAACAAAACAGTACATGGTATATCCTAAGGTAAGAAATCCATGTGCAACATGTTACACTGCAACAAAACAGTACATGGTATAGCCTAAGGTTAGTGATTCATGTGCAACATGTTATATTGTAACAAAAGAGTACATTGAATATTCTAAGGGTAGTGATTGATGTGCAGCATGTTACATTGTAACAAAACTGAACATGGTATATGCTGAGGTTAGTGATTCATGTGCAGCATGTTTTATTGTAACAAAACAGCACATGGTATGTCCTAAGGTTAGTGGTTCATGTGCAGCATGTTACCCTGTATCAAAACAGTACATGGTGTATTAGCATTAGTGATTCATGTGTGGCATGTTACACTGTAGCAAAACAGTACATGGTTTATCCTAGGCTTAGCAATTTATGTGCAATATGTTACATAGTAACAAAACAGTACATGGTATATCCTAGGGTTAGCAATTTATGTGCAGTATGTTACATTGCAACAAAACAGTCCATGGTATATTAGCATTAGTGATTTCTGTGCAAAATGTTACATTGATACACAACAGTACATGGTATATACTAAGGATAGGGATTAATTTGCAGCATGTTACATTGTAACAAATCAGTATGTGGTATATCCTAGCATTAGTGATTCATGTGCAATATGTTACATTGTACAAAAACAATACATGGCAAATTAGAATTAGTGATTCATGTGCAGTATGTTTCATTGTTACAAAACAGTTCATGGTATATACTAAGGGTAGGGATTCATTTGCAACATGTTACATTGTAACAAAAAAGTACATGGTCTATTCTAAGGTTAGAGATTCATGTGCAGCATGTTACATTGTAACAAAACAGTACATGGTATATCCAAAGGGTAGTGATTCATGTGCAGCATTTTACTTTGTAACAAAACAGTCCATGGTATATCCTAAAATAGTGATTTATGTGCAGCATCTTATATTGCAAAAAAAA
>NC_056725.1:1753376276-1753381276 GCF_019279795.1 Protopterus annectens
GGATTTTTTTGGGGAACATGGTTAAAAACAGCTTAACTAATCCATTTAAGGAGGTTTCCCAAAAAAAAGCCCTTTCTAGGGGAAAGCCCAGTGGTTAAAACCGCTTCTCATTCAGGTGTAAGAAAATGGCTTGCCTATCTCAATCTTTCACTAAGAAAAAATGGCTTCCATTAGGACTACTGTTCTTCCAGTGGACTCAAGGGTAGTGCAGTATGTCTATATCTTCCTTTCTCCCTTGATTTAAATTCAGTATTCTAGATAGCATCCTGATTAGTTTATTACTATTGTCTCAAGTTTGCAACCAGCCAAAAGTATGGAGTTGATCCATTTTATTCTAGGTTGGCACTGGCCAGCTTTGATGGACTGAATCTACTTAATTCACTGGATCTTGGTTGCATCATTAAGGGATGGGATTTTTTTCTTTAGTGTTGAAGGAGCATTTGTTATCCCAACCCATAAGAAAACAGCTTTTTTTTCCCAAACACCTTTATTGAATTATCACTTGTGACATAGGCAAATTTACATTCACATAAAAGTACTCAAACTATATTAACATAAACATTATACTTCACATATATTTCTATGTATCATATAACCTAAGCAATATTACATAAATTATTCAATTTCTGCCTTTTTTTAAACAAGAAACATCTTTATTAAACCATCACATACTACATAGGCAATTATACATTTATATAAATGAAAACAAACCATACCGATACAATCCTAGTTGCAAGCATTTTACATCACAAACCATACTGACACACTCCCAGTTGCAAACATTATACACCACTTATAATCTATCCAATCTTTCTCACTCTAACATTACAGAGATTTTTTTTACAGGCAGACAGCAAATGTTGTAGGTGTTAAGGGGAAAAAAGAGGTAACTGGGAACATATTTTCTAGGAGTGTAGTGAGTTGGCAGACTTTAACCCTTAAGAAACCATCTTGAGATCTATATTACTTAAATAACAACTGCCCAATCTATAACCTTGCTTTTGTGAGTAAGGTTATTGAGAAAATTGTTTATAAGCAACTGGACACTTATCTTAAAGTAGGTGGACTCATAGATCAATTCCAGCAAGTTGTTTGTATTCAGTACAGCACTGAAACTGCTCTCATAGAGCAGTAAATGATCTGATGACCAGAGACCAGTACAGTGTTGGTCCTTCTGGATTTCATGGCTGTATTTGATACAATGGACCATGGTATCTTTATAGAATGTTTAAAGTCCTATTGTGGTATTTCTAGTATGGTTCTTGACTGGTTTATTTCATACCTGTCTAAATGTACTCATAAAGCTCTGCCCAGGCCTCAGCTTATCATTTTTGCACCATCTTGAATGCAGAATTCACAGGATTCTATTTTGGGTCTTCTATTATTTACTGTGTATATGTTTCTGTTATAGATCTGCTTAGGGAAAGGGGCTTAGCATGCCATTTATTTTATTTTACATTTGTTGACCGGGCTAGTCTAACTGGATATATTTCCATTTTCAGTAGAGGCCCGGGGAGAAAAGCTCCAGTAGTAGACAGATTAATTATAAAATTTGAAATAAAAATACACGTGATGCAAATCATGGTTGATACATAGTAAATGAAAGTAGTTAAGTAAAGATACTAGAAGAAGTAAATAAAAAAATGGAGATAAAAGATGACATATACATTAATATATAGTTACAAATATTAAGTGCTAAATTAATTACACAAAAAAGTGAGAAAAGGGTCTGAACAAATAATGAAAATAAGAGTGTTTTGTGATTAACAACAGTATAAAGTCCAGCAGTCTGTTCCATTGTGTTCACAACAGTACAAAGTCCAGTCTGTTCCATTGTGTTCACAACAGTACAAAGTCCAGCAGTCTGTTCCATTGTGTTCACAACAGTACAAAGTCCAGTCTGTTCCATTGTGTTCACAACAGTACAAAGTCCAGTCTGTTCCATTGTGTTCACCAGTTCATTTCTGCTTCAAAAAGTATTCAAAGTGTTTGCAATATAGAGAAAGAGGCGCAAATAAAAATTAGCAAAACTAGATGGTTAGTCAGGGTTATAAGTTAGTAAAAGTAGGGTTATAAGGTAGAAAAAGCAGAAGGTTAGTCAGGGTTACTGCAGGGGCATAACCAGTGTGTTTTAAGGTGTTTTTTGAGGTTTCGTTTAAAGAGAGGCAAGGAAGTAAGTGATGTAAGATCGTTGGGGAGTAGGTTCCAGTTTTTTCCCACTACATTAGAAAACAGGGAATCACCAGCTGCACCTATGACACATCTAGATCTACTTTTCCTTCACTCAGGAAGAGATGTCTTTTATTCTCTGGTTGATTATCTAAAATAAAAAATCTAGCCAAACTAGAGCTTCCACTGTGTGATTCCTTAAACCTCTTGTATTAGAGGCACGTGGGATATATGCAAATGACCCTTCATCCCATGTGCCTCTAATACAAGAGGTTTAAGGAATCACACAGTGGAAATTCTAGCTTGGCTAGATTTTTCATTTAGGTTTTTCTTTTAGTTTTTACTGATTGATTTGTCTGTGTGACATTTTTACTCATTGTTCTAGCTGATAATCTGGAAACCATACATACATGGCTATTACAAAATCAGCTTAAATTGAATAACAGAAAGACAAAAGCCCTGGAGATTCGTGCAAACTTGAGAAATCACTCTGTCCTACCATTTCCACATTACATTTCATATGGTAGAAATGAGCTTGATTTTGTTACTGAGGTGTGCCAATAGCCCTTAAAAACACTGAAATTGCAGGAGAGTGAATAGAGAGCATGGCTCTTCTCCTTTAATTTTTTTTTGCAGGGAGGAAAGCCCACCCACACCCCCCAAACTTAGATATACTAACTATGAGACCTCCATCTCCTGGAGAAAAGGGAATATTCCAAGAACTGGACATTTCAGACTTACTATATATGTCTGTTTTCTTTTAGCCATTCAGTCTCAGCATTATGGGACTCGCTAAAGCAGGTCCAGCATTTCAAATGGTTCCCATTATGAAGTCATCATGCTTCCATATCAGAAACATTGCCAAAATAAAACACCTAACACCTCAGACTGATCTGTCTGTTATTGTACATGCCTTGTTCTCCTCCTGACTGGATTACTGCAATAGCCTTTACATGGGACTGACTAAGAGTGAATTGAACAGATTAAAGATGATACAAAACTCTGCAGCTAGGCTACTCACTGGTATGTCCTGTTAGCAATATATTACAACTGTTCTATGTAGCCTTTATTGGCTCTGTATTCACTACAGGATTATCTTTCAAATCCTAGTGTTAGTTTATTTCTCCAGTCATGACCTGGGTCTCTGTCATCATGACCTACTGCCCAATACAGGACCAGTATTCTCTCTCTCTGAGGGGTTGCCAGCAGTTCCACTGGTAAATCTTGAAACGTCTTGCTTTCTCACATTTTACTACCAAGTTCCATATTTGGGGAACTCAATACTTTGGTTGCTATGAGATTGTCTTACTGTGGCTGGTTTTAGGTAGGCTTTAAAAACTTATTTTATTTAGCTGATAATGGTATTGTTTTATGATATTTTGTGTTATTCTGTTCTTATTTTATTTATTTATTTATTTATTATTTATATGTCTTACTATTGTTATGATCTTTTGTAAAATCCACCTAAATGATCTTGAAACCACACTTTTCCATAAAGTGTTATTGTCAAGCCTTACCACTTGTGATGTGAATCAACACACACTCCACTAGATTTAAAAACTGTTAACTTGTTGGAAACATTTGCAAGTGGTAAGAGTACAGTCATACTGGACTACTACATAGTCAGGTGCCACCCAGGATTCTGTGCTTGAACCAGTAATATCAAATTTTGTATATTCATATTTCCCAATGAAAGGCAGGTATTGGCTGTCTAAAGACACATATGATTTTAAAATTGGTATCCCAGTATCCACATTTGATGTTTATGTTCAGATCAGCAATTAAGGTAATAAAATAAATGAATGGGCAGGATAGGTAGGGTTTCAGTTCAGGGTTTATAAATGCTTATTTATGTCCATCACTCAATCTGATCTGCTTATCAATGAAGGTATTAGGTGTAACTGCAAAGAGCAGATTATCAATTCATTAACATGTTCTGCCATTTGTGCTAGAGTTCTAAGGATTGTGAACATAGTTTACAGAACTTTTCCCATATGTTTTTTCTACTAGAAACAATGATTTGTTTTCTCCTCCATGGCTAACCATTAGCTTCTCTCCTTGTTTACTGGGTTTTCTGGACCCACCTTGGCCTCTCCCAGGCTCAACCCAACTCACCATTGGGACTGGTGAGGAGACCAAGGATGCTAGTTTAGCAACATAATGCTGCCAAGAAGCATGCCCTAACCAACGTACCCTGCTGCAGCCATGTGAGCTCTGCACTGCGGCCCCAAGAGGTGCTTGCCAGCTTCCATCCATGCTCAACCTCCTGACAAAGTGGCACAAGAAACAAGGAGCTTTTGTGTAATTTATATAAATCTTTAATTTTGCCTGTTTTTACAGTATAATTCCTCCCTATATAATTCATGAGAAAAGTATCTGTCATGTACCACTTGGATTATTCAGACAGCCTGGTTGATCTGAATCCCTTTGGTGTTGCATACAAGTTTGGAATTTCCTCGCTATAAAGATCCTGTACTACCCTAAGGCTCTAACAAGGTTTGCCAGGATAGCTGATATTAACTTTTCTATTTCTTCGAACAGCACAACTAAAAGGGATACATTTATAATACAGGCTAAGGTTATGGAATTGCTAGATGGCTGAGATACAGCAATCAACAAATTTGAACCTATCTGAGACATGGCTAGATACATGAGCAGGAACAAATAAAGATGCTGATAATTTGAGAAAGTCTATGTTTCTGATGGCCTCTAGGGCTAAAACACAGTCAGAGGTGAATTTATGAAATTATGAATAATCTCTGAAAGTAAATGTTAAAGTTGCTGTCTTCAAAAAGTTTGTACACACCATCTAAAAATCATACTTGATTATT
>NC_056725.1:1753386276-1753393776 GCF_019279795.1 Protopterus annectens
AGCTATCCATCTTATCAAGAGTATATATCAATACCTAGTTGTAGTAATGTATTGATCAGTGTTTTGTGTATGACCCTATCAAATGCTGAAGTTAAATCTATATAAATTACATCACAGCACACTTTTTCATTCATAGCTGTTATTATATTGTTATAGAACATCATGTTACAGGTGGTAATAGATCTGTTTTCAACACATGCATGCTGATATATGGTTTCAAGTCCCAACCTATCCAGGTATGACAATAACTTATCCAATATTACCTTCTCCATTATTTTCCACAACATGAAAGTAGACTTAATGGTCTATATCACTCTGGGTTTGTCCTACTCTCCTTTCCCTTAAAAACAGGTTTAATAAGCGCATCTCTCCAATCTTGAGGAATCTTCCCATATTTATATGACCTAGTGAATAATAGATATAATGGTACTGTAAGTTCTTGCTGAAGTGTTCTCAGGTCATTGTTACTAATTCCCTCTCCTCCCTGCGCTTTGTTTGGATCCAGTTTTCTCAGTTCTTTTTCAATATAATCTAATTTGATTCCAGTATCTGGGGTTACCTGGATGTTACTAGGACAACTTATCACCCTATTGTGGAGCCAAACTGTTTTGCATAAGATTTTGTAAATATATCTATAATCTGTTGTGTCTGAGAATAAATTTTAGAATCTGCACACAGTTTATCAATTTGTGTGTCCTTACTCCTTCCACATCTTATGTATCTATAAAAAGGTTTCCTATTATACTCAATCTCTTTATATACATTTTCTTCAAATTTTTCTTGATCTTGTCTCACACTATGCTTAATCTGTTTGTTCAGCTTGTTTATTTCAGTTTTCAAAATTGAAGTTCGGCCTCTCTTCCATTGCTTATATTTTTTTGTCTCTCACCTTAATCAGATATCTTGTTCTTATGGAAATATATTCCCTGATGTTGTATGCTTATATCCTGATGTTAAACATTTTTTTATTTTTTACACTCAACAGTTTCTCTTTCAAAACTTTCCACATTCCATCTGCAGTTTTTCCACTGAACACCTCGATCCAGTCAGTTTTACATAGTGAATGTTTTGCTTCCATGTTGTTGTTGTTGTTATATTCTTTCGACTTTTCCCGGTTAGGGGTCACCACAGCAGAACCCCAGTCCAATAATGATTGGCAGTAGATTTTCACGAATGCTGAGGTGCCAGCTCGATGTTCAAACTTCAACAAAGGCATGCCCATTTACGCATGTCTTTCAAACGCCCACCCAACCACGTGAAGGATATGCAGACTCCACACAGAAGGCACTCCCCACACTCCATATAATCTGTAATTAACCTTCTGTGCATTGGTTTAGATTTCAGTTTGGCAGCGTTATCTAGCAACAAATTAACCTTTTCTAACCCCATGATCACAGCACATCACTGGTGGTAAAACTTGACTAGAAGTGACAGTGATTTCTTTAGGAACACAAACAATGTCTAGTATGTATGTAAAGGGGGGCCTATGGTTTGAAAACAGCCCAAAGATACCCTTAATTTGCCACTAGCCAAATGCATTTTCTTTAAATGAGGGTTTCAATGCCATTTCAATGAATGTGAGTTTCAAGGGCAGAGATGTTTACTGTCTTACCTGAAGAAGTAAAGAAGAAGAAAATAGTATGAAGTAAGCACACTTACAGGTGTGAACAGTGTTTACTGTAAGGAGAAATATGTAGTATGCACACTTACAGATGTGAACAGTGTTTACTGTAAGGAGAAATATGTAGTAAGCACACTTACAGGTGTGAACAGTGTTTACTGTAAGGAGAAATATGTAGTAAGCACATTTACAGGTGTGAACAGTGTTTACTGTAAGGAGAAATATGTAGTAAGCACACTTACAGGTGTGAACAGTGTTTACTGTAAGGAGAAATATGTAGTATGCACACTTACAGGTGTGAACAGTGTTTACTGTAAGGAGAAATATGTAGTAAGCACACTTACAGGTGTGAACAGTGTTTACTGTAAGGAGAAATATGTAGTATGCACACTTACAGGTGTGAACAGTGTTTACTGTAAGGAGAAATATGTAGTATGCACACTTACAGGTGTGAACAGTGTTTACTGTAAGGAGAAATATGTAGTATGCACACTTACAGGTGTGAATAGTGTTTACTGTAAGTAGAAATATGTAGTATGCACACTTACAGGTGTGAACAGTGTTTACTGTAAGGAGAAATATGTAGTAAGCACACTTACAGGTGTGAACAGTGTTTACTGTAAGGAGAAATATGTAGTATGCACACTTACAGGTGTGAACAGTGTTTACTGTAAGGAGAAATATGTAGTAAGCACGCTTACAGGTGTGAACAGTGTTTACTGTAAGGAGAAATATGTAGTATGCACACTTACAGGTGTGAACAGTGTTTACTGTAAGGAGAAATATGTAGTATGCACGCTTACAGGTGTGAACAGTGTTTACTGTAAGGAGAAATATGTAGTATGCACACTTACAGGTGTGAACAGTGTTTACTGTAAGGAGAAATATGTAGTATGCACACTTACAGGTGTGAACAGTGTTTACTGTAAGGAGAAATATGTAGTATGCACGCTTACAGGTGTGAACAGTGTTTACTGTAAGGAGAAATATGTAGTATGCACACTTACAGGTGTGAACAGTGTTTACTGTAAGGAGAAATATGCAGTATGTACACTTACATGTGTGAACAGTGTTTACTGTAAGGAGAAATATGTAGTATGCACACTTACAGGTGTGAACAGTGTTTACTGTAAGGAGAAAGATGTAGTATGCACACTTACAGGTGTGAACAGTGTTTACTGTAAGGAGAAAGATGTAGTATGCACACTTACAGGTGTGAACAGTGTTTACTGTAAGGAGAAAGATGTAGTATGCACACTTACAGGTGTGAACAGTGTTTACTGTAAGGAGAAATATGTAGTATGCACACTTACAGGTGTGAACAGTGTTTACTGTAAGGAGAAATATGTAGTATGCACACTTACAGGTGTGAACAGTGTTTACTGTAAGGAGAAATATGTAGTATGCACACTTACAGGTGTGAACAGTGTTTACTGTAAGGAGAAATATGTAGTATGCACACTTACAGGTGTGAACAGTGTTTACTGTAAGGAGAAATATGTAGTATGCACACTTACAGGTGTGAACAGTGTTTACTGTAAGGAGAAATATGTAGTATGCACACTTACAGGTGTGAACAGTGTTTACTGTAAGGAGAAATATGTAGTAAGCACACTTACAGGTGTGAACAGTGTTTACTGTAAGGAGAAATATGTAGTATGCACACTTACAGGTGTGAACAGTGTTTACTGTAAGGAGAAATATGTAGTATGCACACTTACAGGTGTGAATAGTGTTTACTGTAAGGAGAAATATGTAGTAAGCACACTTACAGGTGTGAACAGTGTTTACTGTAAGAAGAAATATGTAGTAAGCACACTTACAGGTGTGAACAGTGTTTACTGTAAGGAGAAATATGTAGTATGCACACTTACAGGTGTGAACAGTGTTTACTGTAAGGAGAAATATGTAGTAAGCACACTTACAGGTGTGAACAGTGTTTACTGTAAGGAGAAATATGTAGTATGCACACTTACAGGTGTGAACAGTGTTTACTGTAAGGAGAAATATGCAGTATGTACACTTACATATGTGAACAGTGTTTACTGTAAGGAGAAATATGTAGTATGCACACTTACAGGTGTGAACAGTGTTTACTGTAAGGAGAAAGATGTAGTATGCACACTTACAGGTGTGAACAGTGTTTACTGTAAGGAGAAAGATGTAGTATGCACACTTACAGGTGTGAACAGTGTTTACTGTAAGGAGAAAGATGTAGTATGCACACTTACAGGTGTGAACAGTGTTTACTGTAAGGAGAAAGATGTAGTATGCACACTTACAGGTGTGAACAGTGTTTACTGTAAGGAGAAATATGTAGTATGCACACTTACAGGTGTGAACAGTGTTTACTGTAAGGAGAAATATGTAGTATGCACACTTACAGGTGTGGACAGTGTTTACTGTAAGGAGAAATATGTAGTATGCACACTTACAGGTGTGAACAGTGTTTACTGCAAGGAGAAATATGTAGTAAGCACACTTACAGGTGTGAACAGTGTTTACTGTAAGGAGAAATATGTAGTAAGCACACTTACAGGTGTGAACAGTGTTTACTGTAAGGAGAAATATGTAGTATGCACACTTACAGGTGTGAACAGTGTTTACTGTAAGGAGAAATATGTAGTAAGCACACTTACAGGTGTGAATAGTGTTTACTGTAAGGAGAAATATGTAGTAAGCACACTTACAGGTGTGAACAGTGTTTACTGTAAGAAGAAATATGTAGTAAGCACACTTACAGGTGTGAACAGTGTTTACTGTAAGGAGAAATATGTAGTATGCACACTTACAGGTGTGAACAGTGTTTACTGTAAGGAGAAATATGTAGTAAGCACACTTACAGGTGTGAACAGTGTTTACTGTAAGGAGAAATATGTAGTATGCACACTTACAGGTGTGAACAGTGTTTACTGTAAGGAGAAATATGCAGTATGTACACTTACATATGTGAACAGTGTTTACTGTAAGGAGAAATATGTAGTATGCACACTTACAGGTGTGAACAGTGTTTACTGTAAGGAGAAAGATGTAGTATGCACACTTACAGGTGTGAACAGTGTTTACTGTAAGGAGAAAGATGTAGTATGCACACTTACAGGTGTGAACAGTTTTTACTGTAAGGAGAAAGATGTAGTATGCACACTTACAGGTGTGAACAGTGTTTACTGTAAGGAGAAATATGTAGTATGCACACTTACAGGTGTGAACAGTGTTTACTGTAAGGAGAAATATGTAGTATGCACACTTACAGGTGTGAACAGTGTTTACTGTAAGGAGAAATATGTAGAATGCACACTTACAGGTGTGGACAGTGTTTACTGTAAGGAGAAATATGTAGTATGCACACTTACAGGTGTGAACAGTGTTTACTGCAAGGAGAAATATGTAGTAAGCACACTTACAGGTGTGAACAGTGTTTACTGTAAGGAGAAATATGTAGTAAGCACACTTGCAGGTGTGAACAGTGTTTACTGTAAGGAGAAATATGTAGTAAGCACACTTACAGGTGTGAACAGTGTTTACTGTAAGGAGAAATATGTAGTATGCACACTTACAGGTGTGAACAGTGTTTACTGTAAGGAGAAATATGTAGTAAGCACACTTACAGGTGTGAATAGTGTTTACTGTAAGGAGAAATATGTAGTAAGCACACTTACAGGTGTGAACAGTGTTTACTGTAAGAAGAAATATGTAGTAAGCACACTTACAGGTGTGAACAGTGTTTACTGTAAGGAGAAATATGTAGTATGCACACTTACAGGTGTGAACAGTGTTTACTGTAAGGAGAAATATGTAGTAAGCACACTTACAGGTGTGAACAGTGTTTACTGTAAGGAGAAATATGTAGTATGCACACTTACAGGTGTGAACAGTGTTTACTGTAAGGAGAAATATGTAGTATGCACACTTACAGGTGTGAACAGTGTTTACTGTAAGGAGAAATATGTAGTATGCACACTTACAGGTGTGAACAGTGTTTACTGTAAGGAGAAATATGTAGTAAGCACACTTACAGGTGTGAACAGTGTTTACTGTAAGGAGAAATATGTAGTAAGCACACTTACAGGTGTGAACAGTGTTTACTGTAAGGAGAAATGTGTAGTAAGCACACTTACAGGTGTGAACAGTGTTTACTGTAAGGAGAAATATGTAGTATGCACACTTACAGGTGTGAACAGTGTTTACTGTAAGGAGAAATATGTAGTATGCACACTTACAGGTGTGAACAGTGTTTACTGTAAGGAGAAATATGTAGTATGCACACTTACAGGTGTGAATAGTGTTTACTGTAAGGAGAAATATGTAGTATGCACACTTACAGGTGTGAACAGTGTTTACTGTAAGGAGAAATACGTAAGCACACTTACAGGTGTGAACAGTGTTTACTGTAAGGAGAAATATGTAGTATGCACACTTACAGGTGTGAACAGTGTTTACTGTAAGGAGAAATATGTAGTAAGCACACTTACAGGTGTGAACAGTGTTTACTGTAAGGAGAAATATGTAGTATGCACACTTACAGGTGTGAACAGTGTTTACTGTAAGGAGAAATATGTAGTATGCACGCTTACAGGTGTGAACAGTGTTTACTGTAAGGAGAAATATGTAGTATGCACGCTTACAGGTGTGAACAGTGTTTACTGTAAGGAGAAATATGTAGTATGCACACTTACAGGTGTGAACAGTGTTTACTGTAAGGAGAAATATGTAGTATGCACGCTTACAGGTGTGAACAGTGTTTACTGTAAGGAGAAATATGTAGTATGCACACTTACAGGTGTGAACAGTGTTTACTGTAAGGAGAAATATGCAGTATGTACACTTACAGGTGTGAACAGTGTTTACTGTAAGGAGAAATATGTAGTATGCACACTTACAGGTGTGAACAGTGTTTACTGTAAGGAGAAATATGTAGTATGCACACTTACAGGTGTGAACAGTGTTTACTGTAAGGAGAAATATGTAGTATGCACACTTACAGGTGTGAACAGTGTTTACTGTAAGGAGAAATATGTAGTATGCACACTTACAGGTGTGAACAGTGTTTACTGTAAGGAGAAATATGTAGTATGCACACTTACAGGTGTGAATAGTGGTTACTGTAAGGAGAAATATGTAGTAAGCACACTTACAGGTGTGAACAGTGTTTACTGTAAGGAGAAATATGTAGTAAGCACACTTACAGGTGTGAACAGTGTTTACTGTAAGGAGAAATATGTAGTAAGCACACTTACAGGTGTGAACAGTGTTTACTTTAAGGAGAAATATGTAGTAAGCACACTTACAGGTGTGAACAGTGCTTACTGTAAGGAGAAATATGTAGTATGCACACTTACAGGTGTGAACAGTGTTTACTGTAAGGAGAAATATGTAGTAAGCACACTTACAGGTGTGAACAGTGTTTACTGTAAGGAGAAATATGTAGTATGCACACTTACAGGTGTGAACAGTGTTTACTGTAAGGAGAAATATGTAGTATGCACACTTACAGGTGTGAACAGTGTTTACTGTAAGGAGAAATATGTAGTATGCACACTTACAGGTGTGAACAGTGTTTACTGTAAGGAGAAATATGTAGTATGCACACTTACAGGTGTGAACAATGTTTACTGTAAGGAGAAATATGTAGTAAGCACACTTACAGGTGTGAACAGTGTTTACTGTAAGGAGAAATATGTAGTATGTACGCTTACAGGTGTGAACAGTGTTTACTGTAAGGAGAAATATGTAGTATGCACTCTTACAGGTGTGAACAGTGTTTACTGTAAGGAGAAATATGTAGTAAGCACACTTACAGGTGTGAACAGTGTTTACTGTAAGGAGAAATATGTAGTAAGCACACTTACAGGTGTGAACAGTGTTTACTGTAAGGAGAA
>NC_056725.1:1753398776-1753423776 GCF_019279795.1 Protopterus annectens
TAAGAAAGGTATTCAGTTGGACCAGTGGTTTAATACTTTTCATACTAGTAACAGACATACATTAGTAAAATATCAAGGCATGCAATGAGAGTCAAAGCAATATGGAGGAAGGGCATTCAGATATTTGTTATAGTCCAGGGAGCTGTGCTAATAAAAAATACTTTCTGGGTATAATTGAATTTGCTTCACATACATATAAGCCCAAATAAACTAAAGAAAGAAACATTTATTGGTATTTTGGGGGAACAGAGTAGAGCACAAATGGAAAAACAAGATTGAAGTAATGCTGATTTCTTAAACTTTAACTTTGCCTTCAATTATAATGAGGGTATGCTCCTGTCATGGCATTAAAAACCTAAATAGATAAAGACAGATGGATAGGGTCCAAATAGAGAGATGAAATTCAGCAAGCAAAAGAGAGTAGTAGTGATGACATTGCATTCATCCTCAAGTCTTGTTGAGTACCATCACAAGGTGGACCCTGTTTTCTACAAAATCTCACCAAGGTGACACTGATATATAGAATATATATATATAACATATATCATGGACAGAAGTAGGTCAAAAATTAAGAGATAGCTGGGTGCTCAAGATCCTTGTAGGTACACTGGTGCCAGGATTGGAGAAAAATGACAGTGTAGAATCCTCAAAATACAGACACATTCCTACAATAAGGCCAGGCCCAGGGGGAGGATGGCCCTCTTGTTGTAGAAGGAAGTAGCAGTCCACAAAAATCACAAACACTGATTGGCCAAAGATGAGCCATAAAGACAATAGAGTGGACTACTGAGGATAAAAAAGACATTATGTATTGTTACTATTATGCAAAAAGCTCAGGATTTCCAGACACAAGATATACAAAATGATTAAGAGAGAAATTAGAAGAAAGAAAAATACTTCCACAAGAAAAACTGTCAGAAGCTTCAAATGTAATTTGTGATCATTAATACAACAGATTTGTGAAAAACAATATATAGATCAAGAAACTTTGATCTGTTTGGAAAAAAAAGCATCTGAGTAAGTGCGAAAATATAAACAACAAAACCAAGAGATATTTGAAAAGTATAAAAAGAAATATGGACATGGGAAAGAAAGAGAGATGTGATATGGTGCAATATTTATGCTAAGGAGAAAACCAAATTAATAAATATAAAGAAGGCAGCGCCAAAGATATTCAAAGAGAAATATAGGCAAAGGCATCCAGATATGGAATATTTCACAATAAAAAATAATATCACAAAGATGGAACATAGAAAAGAAGATTAGTAAATTAAAAGTTAAAAAATAGAAGTTGAAGTTATGGCATGCCTGCGAAGTGAATGATTTAGTGTAGAAGGTCTAACACAGGTTACATCACAGCAGAATAGAGTGAGTCCCCAACGTAAGGAGAAGCAGGAAGATCAGGAAACATCTGAAGAGGAAATATGGACATGGGAAACAAAAAGAGATTTAATATGGTGTAATATTTATGCAAAGGAAAAAGCACAACTAACCAATATAAAAAGAGCAGCACCAAAGATATCAGAAGAGAAATACAGGCAAAGGAATCCAGGCATGGAAAACTGTACAAAACAAAAAATAAGAAGACAAAGAGGAAAACTAAAAAAGGAGATTATTAATGGAGAAGTTAAAGAAATAGAAATTGAGGTTATGGAGTACCTGTGAAGTGAACGATTCAATGTAGAAAATCTAATTCAGAAAGCACCACAACAGGATAGAGGAATGGATATCCAAATTAAGGAGAAACCAGTGTAAACAGGAAGCAATTGGTCAGGTGCCATATCAAGATATTTTGGAGCCTTCCACAGGAAACCAGTATAAATTTTCACTTGAAGCTAGACAGAAAGGGAAGGAACAGGAAACTGGAAACTCTGATGTAGTCAATATTGAGGAGCGATAGGCCAATGAATTCCCATATGACAGAGCAACGGATGGCACAGGATAAAATTGAAGAGAAGGTGTCACAGAAAGATGCTACAGAACCTTCTATAGAATACCCGCAGGAAACGGAAAACAAGGGATGTGCTCTGAATTTGGAAGAAAATGAGCTAAGAGAAGAGTTGATTGATTTAATAGACATAGATAGATATATCCAGATTATTTAAAAGAAATAGACTGCAGAAGGTTAATAAAACCCAAAACGTCAGAAGTCTGATAAAACAAATGAATGCAGTAATTAGGACTGTCCATAGAGATCCATGCGATTTAACAAAAGTAAACAGGATATATTACTGTGCAGCTAAATTAATAAGTGATAAAGTTCTACCCCAAGAACACAGGGTAGTGAGGGAAAGGAAGTGGAGAAATTGAATACCATCATTGAAATATTGAATAGAGAAAATTATAAAGCAGTTAAGATGAGAAGTGCCACGGTTAGAAGACTATAGAACAGGGAACAGCTCAACAAAATACTTAGAAAGATAGATGTGATAAAAGAAATGTGCAATATTAGAATAGACCAGGATCTATCATGCACCATCGCAAATAAACTAAAAATCTCAGCACAGGCAGAAAAACTTAGAATATATGAAGATAAATATAAAGGAAAAGTACAAAATAAGCAATTTATTGATGACCCAAAAAAGTTTTATAGAGAATTGGGAAACAAGGTAAAAGGAATTGAAAGCCCACCAAAAAAAGAAGAAATAGATACATTTTGGAGAAATATCTATGAAGATCCTGTGGAACATAACAAAGATGCTAAATGGATAGAAGAAGCAAAAGAAAGAATAAGAAGTTTAAAGGTACAAGATATGAAAATGGGATGAAGTAACAGCCAGAGAGATTGAAACAAAGTTAAGAAAATCCTCTAATTGGAAAACCCCAGGCCCAGATGTAGTACCTAACTTTTGGCTAAAAGTATTAACATCTTTGTACAAAGATTTAGCCATGAGTAAGAACTATTTATATGCACACCATGAACAGACACCATCCTGCCTAACAACAGGAAAAACAATGCTCCTACTTAAGACTGCACCTGCAACTGCAAACTACCTTAAAAATTATAGACCAATAACTTGCCTTTTGACAACATATAAACTATACATGGGAATTGATGCCATAGTCATTTAGAAGAAAACTCAGTTATGGCAGTAGAACAAAAGGGCAATAAAAAAAGTCATATGGAACAAAGGATCATTTTTTATTAAATAAAGTGATAGTGGAGAACTGTAAAAAGGGGACGAATATAAGTATGGCACAGACTGACTACAAAAAAGTATTTGATAGTATCCCACATTCATGGATAAAAGAGTGCTTAAAAATGTATATGTTACATCCTACACTGATCGACTACATTACAAAGATCATGAAACAGTGGCAGACCACTTTGCAATTAAGCCATGATAAAGGACAAATTATTATCCGAGGAATAAAAATTCAAAGGGGGATATTCCACGGTGACTCTGTCACCTCTGCAATTCTTTCTTGCCCTTAACCCATTAAGCTGTCTACTTAACAGCTTAGGCCATTGCTATAATTTGGCTCCTAGAAAACAGCAGTATAAAGACTTCTCATCTTCTCGTTGTTGATAATTTAAAACTGTACAGCTCATCAGATAAGGAACTGAAAGCACATCTGCAAGTTATCAAAACTTTTTCAGATGATATAAGAATGTCATTTGGTCTTGATAACTGTGCAAAAGCAACATTTAAAGCAGGAAAACTACAACACCAGGAAAACATCAGTTTGGGACAAGAATGCGATATAAAAGAGCTTGAGCAAGAAGGTGTATATAAATATTTGAGAATTGATGAAGGATCAGTAATAAAACATGAATGAATGCGAATAAAACTTAGCAATGAATATTTCAGAAGACATAAATTAATTCTGAAAACAGCACTGACATCTAGGACCAAAATCCAAGCTATAAACCAATTTGTTCTTCCTGTCCTAACTTACAATTTTGGAGTGATTGACTGGCCCCAAAACATGTTGGATAGATTTAATAGGAAAACAAGAAGGATGCTTCATGTTCACCAAATGATTTATAAAAATCACTGCATACCAAGATTATGTATTTCCCATTCTAAAGGAGGGATGGACCTTCTTGAAATGGATTACACGTACAGATCTGCAATCGTGGGACTCCACTCATATCTGCTGACCTCACAAGACCCAAATGTAGTGAAAGTTTTGTAACATGAAAAGAATAAATCTAAGATGACTTCTCTGCTTAATCTAGCAGAAGCATATTGGCATGAAACACTGAAACACGAGTGGAAATCAAACCAGACGTAGATAAAAACCAGGCAGCAACTGAATGTGGCAAAAAAAAAAAACAAAAGAAAGAATATAAGGTGAAGGACCAGATGAGAAGGCAAGACGTGAAAAATGCATAAATATAGTTGCAAGTATAGAAAACTTCTGGAAGAACCTCATGTTGATCAAGAACGAATGCAGGAATGGTCAAGGAGAGGCGAATTTAAACCAAGAGATGAAAGGTTAATATTGGGGTGCACAAGATAGAGGGCTACATACATGTTGGTTTACAAAGTCCATTGAACATGTAGGAGAAACAGACAAATGTAGGGTTTGTAAAACAGAATCGGAAACAGTTGAACACCTCCTTGCTGGTTGCAACATATTAATGCAGAAAAACTGTATACTGAGAGGCATAATAATGTGGCAAGACTGCTGCACTGGAGATTGTACAAACATTATGGTACTGAAGTTGCTGAAAAACACTGGAAACATGAGCCACAAAGCATCATAGAAAATGATGAAATCTACATCACATGGGATCATCCATTACCAGCAGTTCAAAAGACGAAATTACCATTGATCATTGAAATCGCCACACCTAGTGACTACAGTGTCCTATGTACAGAGAGACACAAAGTCATAAAATATCAGGATTTGCAAGCAGAAATGAGAACAATGTGGAAGAAAGATACCCAGATAGTTCCAATTTTAGTAGGAGCAATGGGTCTTATAAAAAAAAAGAGTCTATGATCATATTTAGATATGCTAGTAATACATGTAACTCCATACAAATTGCAGAAGGAGTCATTACTGGGCACACTGCAGGTGCTGCAAAGAGCACTTTTGGCTGATATCAAAGAGTGAAATAATACCAATTTCATGAACTTTTAATTGTACTTTGACTTAGGAATGGGGTAAATTCCCGTCATGGTATTAGAAACCCAAAAGATTTGGAGAAATTAAAACTGGAGATATTAAATCACAAAGAATTTTTGTCTGAAATGCCCAAACTGATCTGGAAATTATTATTACTATTATTATTTTGTTACAAATAGCACACTAAAAATTATGGATTATAAAGTGAAGTACAAATATAAGTTGCAAGGTACTGCGTAGATTGTTTTGAAAAAAAGCAAGATTACTAATTCTCTTATAGTTTGCTCTCAGTACTTTTCTGCTAATCCTTTCATAACTGGGTGATGGGAAACAGAAGTGAGGTGCTTTATATGTATATGTTTTATGTAGTTTAGCTAGCTATGCAAGGGTGTGAAATTCTTTCAAAGTAAACTGTGGGCTACTTTTATAGCATTCTCTTTTGGAAATTCATTCCTTTGAACATTGTTCACAGCACTGCTGTTAGCACCAATCGCTGAATAAATGTCACTATGATCTCAATCATCCGCCAATATGGACACACACTCTTACCATCTCTAACATTGTGACCTATTTAGCTTCTTATATATCCAAATCTCCCATGGCATACCTGACTAAAGTAATGTCTTCATCCTTCGATTCTACATACTTTCCAATAAATTAAGTTATACATTGCCTAACTCCAAGGCCACTTATTATCTTTCCTATTACATTATCTGTTGTACTGTACTATATCTAATGTGCTTCCCTACTACTTTTTAACTTTGGGGCCTCTCATTCTACCCCAGAATATCTCGTAAAGCATATTTTTCTTCGTCTATCACACAAAGTGTAAACATTCTAAACATCTTTGTTCTCTAACTAGCAATTCTACCACTCTGCTTTTCACATTTGCGCATTACAGACAACATATTTCTTACTTTTTCTAATCTTTCTTACTATATTTCATATTATCAACCTTTTTTCTGAAACTCCTTTGCTATGCTAGGCCTGTAAATCCCAGTGTAAATATACCCATGTGAGGAACAATATCTTCAATATTCTTTGTAAATATTATAACCATTTTGTGTATCTGCTGCCTAAAATTTGCCATTCTGCTATACTTAACCTTTTTATGTAATGTCTTAAATTTTTTATGTTGTGGACTACATTTTTGATCTATTTACTAGGTATGAATGTCTATTTACTGTTATGTAATGGAGCTTTTCTCCTCGGGCCTCCACAGAAAAGGGGTCTTACATGACCCATATATACTTTTGAAGTCACAAATAAATCATGTTTTGTTTCTCCTGATAACAGCAGCATGATGTGGCTTTATTGCTATCACTTTGTGATTCTGTATTCAACAACATAACATAAGTTCAGCTGCTTTCTCTTTATTACAACTCCATTTAAAATAATGGTGTTACCTACTCAACCTTATATATGTGCAGGTTTAATATATTTGTTTTATCATTATGCATCACTGCTATATTACTGTTCATCCATGAAGGTCATTTTTATTCCAATATAGCTCTTTACTAGCACTTTTGTTTTCCCCCTTTTTCAAACTTTTCTATTGAGTCTTCAGTTGAGACCTTACAAATTTGAAGGATAACGCATCAAAAAATGCTAACAAATAAAAGCAATTGCAAAAATCACTTCTCAAAAATCAAAAAATTATTTAAAAGAGTCATTTGTCTAAGCAAATATTAAAATTTGAATATCCTTAACACTTTATGAGCTATTTATGTTTTGCACAAGTCCAAGTCACTATGATTATCGTATAAAAGTGTAAGCAAATAACATTTTATGTTATATTTAAAAGTTCATGTTTTATGTCAGAAACATCAATTCGTGCAGCATATTTACTATATTCCTTCAAAAGTAAAGAGAGTTTAGGGTGGATGTTGTAGTTCAGTTTAGAGTTTTCAACATTCCTGTATATAGTACTAATTTCTTTACATAAATTGTACTGATTCTACTAATAATTTCTGAAATGAGGGTAAATCAGGCTTTTTCTAATTTTTTCTTAGTGTCTTTCTAATATCTGTTAATATATGGCAAAGAAAATATTTCTGGCCCTTATTATGGCATAAGGAAATGGGAGCTTTAAAGAGTGCTATATTTTCTCTTACTTGAAAATGATCTCTAGATAAACATTGAACAAATGTCTGGAAAGTACTTAAAAAATCAAATTTTATGTCACATTCTTAGAGAATATAATACTAACCAGCTTTCATCATTTTGTTATTCCCTTGCTCAAGATTATTAATTTTATTTATTTTCCCAAACCTCTGCAGAGTACTAAAAAGCATAATGTAAAAAAAAATTCTAAATATTTTCCAAAACTGATAAGATTTTATTTTACTTATACATTTCAATATTAATTATTTGTCTGTATGAAATGCGTTAGGATAATTTTCTGTTTACGTAAGTCCAACATGCAATTTCATTTAAGACTTTGCTGTTCAGAACAATTGTATACACATCAGATAATACTGACTTAGAAGCTTTTGTTAGATGAAGTCACAGTCAGATATTTTATTAAACTTGGGTAGTTCTCTAATACATTCATTTTCATTCATTCTATTATATATATATATATAATACAAACTGTTTAACACTTTGAATCAATATCTAGTCTCTGACATCTAGATGAAATGTTCTCATAATATTGTCCATTGGTAATAACCTTTTATTCATAAGGTAGTTAAATCAAAATGAAACAATCATTCATCTTCCTCCCTTGTTATCACTTCTACTTCTTTCTAGAAAGCATACTTTG
This sequence comes from Protopterus annectens, assembly GCF_019279795.1. NCBI lineage: Eukaryota > Metazoa > Chordata > Ceratodontiformes > Protopteridae > Protopterus > Protopterus annectens. The sequence continues at coordinate 1,753,406,620 of NC_056725.1, forward strand.
AGACAATATGGAAGTATAGAAAAGTACATTTTTAAATTCTGTGTATTTGAAATGCTTATAAATTTTCAGCATTATGTTTATATAATTAGAATTTTTATGACTAGCAACATTGAAAATAGTTAAATTATCATTTAATTAAAATGTATATTTATTTATTGGTTTGTAATTTTATTTTATTTTTGTTATTATATAAATTCCTATAGTTACTCTTCCATGTTGCTGTATATGACAAATCTGTCTCCTGGATTAATGCCTTCAAAATAGAGGTCAAAGAAAATATTTCTATATCTGATAACCTTGTCCTGTCATTGCTACAGGTCCTAATTTAATGTTACTGCTATTATTGGCCTATTTTGATACTTCAAGAATGATTAATTATTTTGCCTTATTGATTTTGTTATTGGCTCCATTGCTATGATAAAAAGAAAAGGAAAAGTGGATAACCCTGTTTTGCCATTTTATGTGTGTTCATTGGTTGTGAAAAAACCCTAGCTAAATATAGGTTTGTAAATTATTATTCAACATCTTTAATACTGTTATATAAACATTTAGGAAACCAAAATCTTCCAACCCTTTAAACAGATACTTGCAGCAAAATAAATTAATCAAATGTCTTCTTAATATCCAGACTTATAACTGACAATTCATTTGAAATTTTATCTGCAAATCTACTAACTTTAATACTCTTTTCAAATTATTTTGTATTTATCTATTTATTATAACCTTGTTTAAGCCTACTCTGTAAAAGCAGGCAATATTAATTATAATCAATATTTAATAAAGCTAATGAAGTAATGATAAAGTAAGATGACTATACTTTAGGAACTTTACCCTGTTCTTGTATGGGAATTGTTAAGGTACACTACCATGATAGAAGGATTATACAATCATTTTGAACATTTAGGAAAACTGTCTTTAAAAGATAAATTATATTCTGTGGAAATAATGGATAAGTCTCTGGGATTATATTTTCATTTCCAGAAGCTTTATTTGACTTTAACTTTTATCTAGTTTACTATCATAATGGTTGATATAGGTTTCAACAACAGTTCAATATTATCATCTGTCAGCATATAGTTTATGTTGTCTTTAATAAAAGCCTGCATTAATGCTTCATCTATTTCTGTGTATTATCATTAGTATGCATTTCATAATTCTGCCAGCTTGCAATATCTCTTTAACATTTGTTACTAATGTATTACTGCCTGGACATTGCATGCAGTTTAACTTTTTAGCTCTTGTCACTAACCTGTGTAAATATTTAGGAGTAATAGAGTAAGAGCATAAGTATAATTTTACTTTTTCTGAGGTCAGATCTACATTATAGTCGATAGTTTATTTGGACCTTTTACTAAATCTAAAAATATAGAATTGCCTTCTCTAACCTTGAGTTTAGTGGCATTCATGTTTTCTTGTATTTTAATCAAGTTCTAAGCAATTTCTTTAATTTATATTTACACCAACATTATATTATACCATAATGATATAATTTTAATGAGTCCCAAACTATATTAATATTGATTTCATGAATATCATTAAAGAAGAAGACATTCTTGATTTCATTGTTTAACTAATTATTGAATTATTTAGTTAAATATGCAACTATTTTATTTAATAGAACAAATGCTTTACAAATAGTAGTTAAAGTAAGAATAAAAGCTTAGTGACCTGAAAATGGGGATGAAATTACTCTAAAAAATAATTTTGCCACTCAGCTCATTCAAAGCATAAGATCTAGTAATATTGGTTTGGGTTCCAAAATCATAAGACTGATAAGAAAACCACAAAGAATTTAAATCTTTAAACTCATTGTCATCCTTCAATTTTAATAAATTCACTCAATTCTTTACAATTTTCTAGAGACTGGAACTTCTGGCTTTTTGTTTGTGCTTGTATTTCAGTTAACCAAATCCAATCTAGTCTAATTCCCTTTAGCACTGTTTAATAATATATCTGAGTATAGTATATAACTTTAGTTGTCAATCCAGGCAGCCAGTACATACTTTCTAAAGTAAATAGCCTGTTTTGGTTTTCAGTAATGATAACTGCAAATACCCCCTCTGTGTTATTAATTAAATATTTTCTTTAGGCATAATATAATTGTTCATCCGTAAATTAAAGCTCTTCTTTTCATTTCTTTAAAAGGCAAATTTGCTAAAATGATGTCATTTGTGAACCCAAACCTCTTTACCTCCTATTGAAAGGAAGAGTATCTTGCATAAAAATAATTTCTGTATTTGGTTTTAAATTATTAACAGGTGTCTCTTTTATAACCACTATTTAGACCATTAACATTTAATGAAAATACTTTTAAGTGTTGACATCATGCCTTAAATATGCTTTGTTCAGTTTATTTTGAGATATTCTACAACTTCAAAAATATGCTACATCTAATCTAAACCTATTTCAAAAATTAAGTTTCTAAAAAAAGCATTGTTTTAACAACAGACATATGCTTATTCCAAATGATAACTTCAAAAGAAACTAGACACAATAGGCTCACTAAACCTAGCTTAGAATGAAAAGATTCCTAATGCAATGTATCTGCAATCAAACTAACCTTCTCAGGCACTTACATATCCCACTATGATACAGTAAAAATCATTTGTTTAAGGCTACCCCAGATGTATACAGAAATTAGACCCATTCTGAGTATTATTAAATAATCATAGTTTATATATCATCACCCAATTTCACCATGTTTACATTAAATACATAAAAATAATAAATATATTAACTCATAAGTTTAGTCTTCAGTCTTCAGTTAAAAAGTTAATGATGTAACTGTATTTAGTCATTCTCCCTAACTCTTGATTTTTTTGCAAGACAGTTTTTTAAACTCGTTATAAAATATAATCATTAATTCATAGCTTGTCCTATAATATACTGCCTTCTTTAAATATTCTTCAAATAAAAAGTCTGAAAATGATAATGATGTATAATGTATCTTATTCATAGCTGATAATCCCTGCAATGCCTACAAAGGAAGTTCTAAGATCAGAGCTGTTAAATTTGCATTATTATGATTTTGTTTGCACTCCTCAGAATCCAGAGCTTCATTTTCTGTATGACAGGCCATATAACTTAAGGATGAAATTTCACCTCTCTGCATACTATTTCTCATCTATCATTCAACAGACGCACTTAAACAGAGAAGAAATAGGCCTGTTCAAAATGTACATACAATGAGATGCAATATTTTCATTATTTTCTACCAAATTATTTAAAGATCTTTAAACTGCACTGTTTACTATACCTAATCTAACTTTCTCTTTCATTTAAACCATGTAAAAGTTATTAACTTGGCAATAATATAAAGGCATTATTGTCATTTTTTACTATATATTACTCATCAGGTTGTTCTAAAACTTGGATTAAAATATAAAATAAGATAGATAGCCTTAACTTCATTTTTTTAATTTCTAGCAGAAATAACTATTAAACAATAACAATAATTTAAAGAAAAAAGTGATTTCAGGCCTTCATCTGAAATGTAGGATAAATACAGTGATCAGCTTCTTGTGATATACCTGGAAATGCCTAAACACATTTGTAATTGTTTAAGAAGTTAGACTTTTTAAAACTTGTTTTATTTTACAAACTACAGTATTAACATCTCTCTCTCTCTCTCTCTCTCTATATATATATATATATATATATATATATATATATATATATATTCCAGGTAGTAATAATTCAGTATTAAATATATATTTCTATACACTAAAAGCTCAGTTTGTTTAATTTATTATAAGTGTTAAACATTAAGTACACAAAACATAAAATTAATAAGGCTATGTTCCTGCCTTATATTTTATTGCTTTACTAGCTATCAGGTACAATATATACCACTAGATAAGGGGAGGGCAAGGGGGGATAACAGTACAATCATCATAGCAGAATAGCTATTCCTGTATCACACACAATGTCTGGGTACCTAACTAACAGGGCAAGCAGTATATTTATATCCATATACTTTCCTCTAGTAGTAATTATAATTTGAGTTAGTCACCTCCCAGTTTCAATTAACATTCATTTAAATAATGATTGTTCCATATCAGCATATTGAAAATACAAATGGTTATTCTTCTTCTTCTTTCGGCTTTTCCCGGTCAGGGGTTGCCACAGCGGATCACCTTGTCCGCTCATGATTGGCAGTGACGTTTTACAGTGTCAAGTTGCCAGCCCGGCGCCCAACCTTCCACAGAAGGCACACACATGCACACACTCACACCTAGGGCCAATTTAGAGTGTCCAATCCACCTGCAGCATGTCTTTGGGATGTGGGAGGAAATCGGAGCACCTGGAGGAAACCCACGCGACCACAGGGAGGACATGCAGACAACGCACAGAAGGCACTCCAGCCGAGGATCGAATAGGAGAACCTCTTGCTGTGAGGCAGCAATGCTAACCACAGCACCACCATGGCCACCCTAAAATACAAATGGTTATTAATTTCCCTATAATCACTTTATTTCATTAAATAATATCTGTTTATGAAATTAACATAACTATAAAGTTGTAAAACTATATATGTATAAAATTATAGTATATATACAATATTTATTTAAACAAAATATTATACATCCTATACATCATCTCTTAACTTCATGCAACCACCTGCCATTTAAAAATGCTACTTAATAAATCTTACAGTTTGCTTTACTGTTCCTCATTAATCTCAGTCTATATTACTTTAGAACGAATAATTAAATAATTCTGTATATCATATACCATGAACAAACATCAAGTGTTATACAATGTCAAATACTTTGTCTGCCTTATTTACAAGTTATTCTTAATTTTTCACATTTGCACTGTTTTAAAGCAATTTACTGATTAACTGCATTTCATTACTGTTTAACTGTATTTCATTGCTATTTACTGCAACTCATTACTATTTAACTGCATTTTACTGAATTGGATTACTATTTAACTGTATTTTTTCATATTGTGGGTTCTGTTTTTGAATGTAAGTGGTTAATCTGTGCTTTTTGTGAGTTTACTGTGTTCTTACCCCTTAAATTGAGTAGCATAGTCTGGATACATGTTTGCTGCATCCAGAGCTGTTTGTTTTTGCCTTCTGTGTTTCTGGCAGCCATCTTATGTTGGTAGGGGCTATCTCCTCTGCTAGTGAGAGTAGCAGGGCTGCATGGACCTTGTCTGGCACAAGCTGATTGGTAAAGAAAGCAGGGACTAGCAGGATTCGCTAGATTTCTGTGTTACTAGAATCTTCTATTTTTTGAGGTATTTAAACCCCATGTTTGCTACAAATTTTCCAAATACTAGAATCGTCTATTTTTTTGTGGTATTTAAACCCCATGTTTGCTACAAATTTTCCCTTAGTATCACTTGTGTGATCGCCTAGTAGTACTCCTCTTAGACCTTCCACCCTTTACCCCCTTAGGCCTCTCTGGCCACTCTCCTTCAGATTTTGACAAATATGGATGGACAAGTTCCTACAGTTTCTCCTGCCAGTCTGGTTGATATGGGCATCCTGAAACAGTATAGCAACTGACTCATGTACACGGACAACCCTCTACTACTACTACCTAGGAACACAATTTGTGAGAGATGCAATTACATTAAGAACCTAGAGTCTATGCTCTCTCCCTCACAAGCCAGTATATCTGGCACTGAGAAGGGTGTCAACACAAACACCACACCTCAAACACCACCCACACCCACACAACACACCCCCACATATGCGAAGGTCCTCAACAAAAGCATACTCCAACAAAAAGAGACCTCCGAGGCAAAAACACACACAAACTCCACTGTCCACTACACCACACACCACACATAGTCCACACACCTGTGTCTCACAGCCAATAAGGCCTAAACATAAACCCAATTAATCATAGGAGACTCAATTGTGAGACACACAGATGTGCACCTCACCCGATTGGATAAGGAGTCAGTCACAGTTAGTTGTTTGTCAGGTGCCAGAATCCGCCATATCACCCATGCACTCAGGTCTTTCAACAGCAGGTACTGTTATGACTCTGTCATAATCCATACTGGTGTGAATGACTTGAGATGTGCCTGTCTGGACTATATGAAGAGAGACATGATTGAGCTCACTGAATATGTGTCCCAGGCAGGTATATTCGCAGCCTTTATCAGCATTCTGCCATCACCCAGAATGATGCCTCAATACAAACAGAAAATGACTGACTTTAACAATTGGCTTAGTTTCTGGTTCATTCCCAGGTGATCCAGTACCTGACAGCCTGGGAAGATATAATCAACAGACCACAATGCCTTGCCAGAGATGGCCTGCATCTATCTCCCTTGGGCTTCAAGCATCTGGCAAAGACTCTTGCCTCCCCCATAGTGCTTTTTTTTAGGCAATGCCATGAGGTCAAAACTACCAACATAAAACTTCATCAAAATGCAAATTAAAGGTTTTGCTGCTACATTCTAGGAGTCTAAATATAAAATTGCACTCATTGCAACCATTCTTAACCTTGGAAGATGCTGACATTTGTGCAGTCACAGAAACCTGGTTCAAAGCTGCGGACAGCATGCCAGCCATACCAGGTTACTTGTCCTATCATGCATTCAGACCCCAAACTGTGGCAGCAAAGCAAAAGGAGGTGGAGTTGCAATATATATTAAAAACATACACACCTCCAGGTGGTCAAACTGTATGATGCACAGAAGACACTCCAGGTGCAGTTAACCATTGACAAGACCCCTATTCAAATCATATCTAGCTACAGGCCCTCACCTTTGACTCAAGATATCCACTCCACCTATCTGGACTTCTTTGAATTTATCAAGATTCAACCCTTTACCCTGATCTTGGGTGACTTTAACTATCCAACCATAGAGTAGAAGAACTACTCATGCCAAAACACAAATGCCCAGAGATTTCTTGATTTTGTCAATGCAAATGTCTTGGAACAGCCAGTCGACACCCTCACAAGAGGTGATAATATCTTGGACTTGGTATTAACTAACATGATTAACCATTGCAGCATCCCTACAGTGTCATCCTCCCTGGTAAGATCCGACCACAAAGCAGTCACTTTCAAAGGTACCATCTCCCCTGACCCCCCCCCCACACACACACACACACACACACACAGCTAGGGTCAAACAAAAAATCTTCTCCAAAGCTGATTACAACCTACTAAAGGTAGGTATAAACAGCTTCACAGTCCCCTCCCCCTCCATAGGAACTGGCAAATATGTCCAAATCTACACCAAAGTACTATACGAACATTTATATAGCTGCATGGAATCAGGAATGCCCAACAGGAAATAATCATCCTCCACAAGGAAGAGTAAACCTGTCTGGTGAACATCTACAATAAATAAACTTTATAATAAAAGGAAAAAATTGCTGTCCAGGACCAAGAAGGAGCAGGTGTCTAATTGGAAGCAATCTCTCCTTAGCCTGAACAAGCAAATAAGAGCACCAGTAAAATCCTCCAAAGCAAACTTCAAATCCAAACTGGTCACATCTACTAAAGACAATCATAAGGCCTTCTTCACATATGTCCTCAATCTCAAAGGAAGAACTCAGATCCGCTCAGAACTGGTGGTCAAGGACACCACATACACTAATGCTGTAGATATAGCAAACCTGCCGGCAGACAGATTCACTGAAAACTTCACCCCCTGTCCCCCATCAATAAATCAGGACATCTCCAGCAAATGCCACCCTTCCCTTATCTTTAGGAAAAGGAAAAAATACAGCCTCCATGCAACCTGATAACATCCCAGGCAGCATGCTACATGAACTCAGGCAGGAACTTGCATCACAGTTTAGGCACCCTATTCAACCAAAGCCTAAGTACTGGCTTTGTCCCATCTGAGTGGAGGACAGTCACTGTCATCCATTTGCACAAAGGTAGAGTGTCCACTGATCCAGAAAATTATAGACCCATCACCCTAACTAGCCTGATCTGCAAGGCCATGAAACAGATTATCATGTACCTCATTAACAAGGGCACTGGCAACATCCAAACACTCATTTCCACACAGTTTGATTCTGTCGAGGGGAGGTGATGCCTGATAAATTTGGTTGACTTCTTTGAGGCAGCCAGCAAAGCCATGGGTGAGGGGAAGACAGTGCACAACCCCAAACTTGACCTGGCCAAAGCCTTCTATGCTATTCCCCATTCGTGTATAATAGATAAACTCTCTCAACTAGGCATCAATCCATAGCTTACCAAATTGGTAGCAAACTGGCTAATTGACAGAACCCACCTAGTCAAAATAGGGAAAGCCACCTCAAGCAGCAGACACATAACAAGCGTTGTACCCCAGGGATCAGTTTGGGGCCTCTGTTGTTTGGGATATATCTTTCTGAGGTGCAGGCCAAAACCACTGGGCTGTGGCTGACCAAGTTTGCAGATGACTACAAGCTGGGCATGGTCATCAATTCCCCTAGTGATGTGGACATCCTCCAAGAGGGTCTCACCCAAACAAATGACAGGTGCCAGAAACATGGCCTCAAATTGAATGCCAAAAAATGCATCATCACCCCCTTTGAGGTGGGTGATGTCCCTACAAATTATCACATTAATAACAAGGTCCTAGGCACACAATCATTAGAGAGGGACTTGGGCAACCAGGTTAACAGCAAACTGACTTTTGACCACCTTATTGCTTCCATTGTACGGAAAGCTTTCTACACGGTGCACCTCATTAGTAAGGGTATTTCATCCAGGAGAAAAGGAGTTTATAACATTCCTGTATTCTTCCCTTATAAGACCAATTATTGAGTACAATGCCCCTTTCAGCATGTACCTCACAATGCAAATGCAGCAGCTAGAGGTTCCTCACCAGTATAATCCAGGGACTCAAACATCTACCCTACATGGATAGGCTAAAAACCCTATCCCTCTACTCGTCTCATACAGACTCCTCAGAAGAGACCTTTGTCTGGCATACAAAGCAATCGGAGACCTCTCGAGTAACCCGCATGGGCAACCTCAACCTGGTCTGAGATATCAACAGGACTTGTTGGCAGGACAGATTTGTTTCCCAGAGACTCCCCCTTTTGTGGAATAGACGTCCTCTCCATGTCAAGCAGAGTACCTCATTAACCCTTTTTAAGCGCAACCTGGATAACTGGATGGGGAACAGAAAATACACTCCTGGGATTCCACTTGCATCCCTGCTGGACAGGGGCATCGAACACTGACTTATCAGAACATGGGCTAAATTTTTGGCTAGGCTTGTAAGGGCCTTAGGACCAATAGCCTAGTAATTTCCTATGATCTTATAATTCTATGTGCCACTCCAAACTGTTGGTATAAGTTATTGTTAGAGAAGTCAGTTTCTGTACTGTATTTTAGCCAAAAAGATAACACTATGTAAAAAGGGATATAATCAGCAAATGTCTCTATTTATCTTTTGTAAAAGGCTCTATTTATTTTAAGTAAAAGCATAGTGTTATGTCTGCTACATTTATACATTATTATTTTATAAATTATAGTGACTATGTCTAGCAACTGACCCTCACATTCACTATCGAGAACTTTATATTTTATTATGATTGCTTCCCTTTTATTTTTATAGTCAATGCATATTTATAGATATCTATTCAAAGTAATTACCTTATAACATAACCTCTATCTAGTTATTCTTTGCTTTTTTTACTCTAAAACTAGAAATGGGTTGTCTAAAGGAAGTTTACCCTGTTGATGCATTATCTCTGTTTTCCTCCAGCTGAGAATTTCTTTTATGGTTTATTTCAAAGCCAAAATACGTAAAATGCCGAAGTGTTATTTGACAATGTCAGCCATCCTTGTGATTCTGTCATTAAGTTTTTGTCTCATTCTTGTCTTTCCCTTATGAGCATCAAGCCTCCCATCCACTCACTCAAAAAGCTCATTCAGTTCCCAGAAAGTAAGAGCCCTATGGCCCAGTCATTTCTTTCAGTATAAGAGTCAGGCTATGGAGAGTGTTGCCAAAATTCATGAGCATAGGGGTTTTCTTTTTAATCCCCAATCCCACTGCACATGTCTAGTTAGACACCCCAGGCTTGGGCATGCAGTGGGCATCAGGATGAGCATGTATTTTACTTCTGCAAGTGACAGAATACCTCACAATCTCACTGCTCCCACAAAGCCAGAATTGACATGTGACTAATGCTCTCCACCAGGGACTCTACCATGGGAAACATCCTGTACATGCATCCCACTACCCCTCTACAAACACAAAGAACGGTAAGCCGCAATGCCACATCATTCTTCCCTTCCACCTGCCAACTCCAACAGTTGCCTGAGCCATTAGTCAAACATAAGTTGCTTGGATCATAATCATGGCTTTATCCCTTTATTACAATAGAGTTCAGTGTTAGAAACTTTGTTAAATTGTGTAGTAGAACTTAATGAAGAAAAAATATGCATTCATAAACACTAAGTAATTTCATATACTTATTGTTCAAGAGCTGATGCCCAAAATACTTTAAATCTGAAACAAAATATTTACAGGAGTACATAGAAAAGACTTATTTTTAAAGATTATCTATTGCGTCATTTAAATGTCTATTCATTCTCAGATATTATCATCAACATTCTTTCTACTGGTGCATAGACATGAACTTCCAAAACATCAACCTTCAGAGAAATAAGAAACACTTTCACCCCCATATGAGAGTCCGTACTCCTAAGATCACATTACTTTATGTATACTACTTCTAAGACTGCGCCCAGTGGAGAAAAGGAAAAGCTCCCTATCTCTACTGTTCCCTGGTCACACACACACTGCTGTATGCATATTTCACAGATCCCCAATCTCACAAACATCACAGCTGCATTTTAAGTCAACTGTTCCTTGACTTTACACATAAACATTTTGGACAGTTGATTACCTTGTTAGTCAATAAAAAGGCACTATCATATTTTCATTCAAATAACAGTGTATTTGTCTATGCTATCTGTATCCATTTGGTCATATTACAATGTAGTAAAATATTAATACATTTTGTAGTCTGTCTTACTCTGTACCTCAAAAAGAGAGGCACTGAAAGAATATTTGCAACTTAAATTCAGTTTATGAAAGTTTAAGTCAAGTATTTCTTCTGTGGTTATTCACTGATTCATATGTATTCCAAGGCCACTCAGTCTTATGTCCATTCATGTCTTGCCAATATCTTCCCTCAGTCTAGGGTTGCCACCTTTTCAAACAGCCAGAGTGAGACATTTTTGGTACAAACATCAGATTTTACAGGCTGACACATACCCACCGTCAGTACAAAGTATAGAACTTAACTTTTTTGCCTAAATAAAATCTTATTCTTGTAGCATTTTAGTTGCTTATTCTGTTTCTTATACCATTTAGGTATTTTAGGTGCAGAATAACTGTTTTATGTAACTATTACATAGAATATAGGAAATAATTTTGTCCTACAATCTGAGGACATTTGCCATTTTTTTAATTTTTTGTCAGGACACAACTGCCCAAAGAGGGACTGTCCCTCGCAAAGTGGGATGGGTGGTAACCCTATCTCAGTCTGCACCTCCTTTCTGCAGAAGGCCATACCAGTCAATCCCAGAGTAAATCTGTGGATATTAATCCAGTCATTTAATTTCTTTCTAAAGCAAGATTGTTCGTTGCACTGCTAAACATGAAGAGGAAGTTTATTCCAGAGGTTTGGGAGGCATTGGGTTATAAACCTGTCCCTCCACTTTGTTTTATTTATCTATTGGCAAAGATTTAGGTTCTTTGTTCTAGTATGGGTCAAGTTATAGAACTTGCAGAGAAACATGAGATTCAGAACAATTGAGTCTCTAATTGCATGTCAAGTGAGATAGATTTCTCCCTTCAGAAGTCTGTAATATATTGTCTCCTCCCAGTATCTCTTGGTAAACCACTCAAAGGCTTTAGGCCTGTGATCTTTTTGGTTAGGAGCCTTTGGGATCTTTCTAATTGTTTGATATGTTTTGTGAGATACATCCAAAGGTGGGCATTGTATCCAATAGTTGGCCGGATAAATGCTGAGTATGAGGGGAAATTACCTCTGTAGACCTTGAAGATATTCCTTTGTCTTGGCTAAATAAAAGGATTTCCTGACAACCAATCTTACATTAACTACTTATGTCCATGACTATGTTTTCATTTTATTGTACCACTGTCTACACAGTATAATGAGGGGGGGGGGGGGGTTGTATACAAAAAGTGATGGTACTACATTTTTTAGTATTTAGCCTAAGCCCATTTTTAGTAAACCAACAGTTTACAAGACAGACTTCATTCTGGAGGATTTGGGTGTCAAAGGTTGATTTGCAAACTTTGTTAGCCACATGAATTGTCTGTCTGATTTGAGAGTGGAGAAGTAATTTCCAAAAAGGAACAGTCCCTGCAACTAGTCCCTGAGGGATACTCCTGGTCACTTTCATACTTTCTGAGGTGACACTTAAAATTCATACTGTGTGAGTTCTTTATACTGATTGTTATCCATCTTGTCACATATGGGTCAGCTTTTAAAGCATCTAGCTTTTGTATGATGACATCATGGGGAATGGTGTCAAAAGCCTTGGCCAGTACTGCATGGCCTCTGTAATCCTTTCCAAGAAGTTTACCAGATTAAACAGAAAAAAAATGAAACCTTCACAAAGCCAGTCAGGGGTCAAGTCTAACAAGATTCTTGATATCACAGTTTATGAGGTCAATTATAATGCATTCATGGCTTTGCAGATGAGGGTTGTAAGGCTGATAGGTCTGTAATCACCTAAAACATATTGTAAAGCAATTCTTATTGAGGAGTATCACCACTGCAGTGTGGCACTCATCAGGGACCAGACTAGTAGCTAAACACTGTCTAAACAGTTTGTAGAGTGTGCCTGCATGTATGTGTTTAGCACTATTAATTAAGCTACTAGGAAGAAGTATTTTGGTCTAGGTTAGAACTTTCCATAAATTATCTTTAGAGATAATTTGGGGAGTGTTGGATTTAGATGTTTTTAGGGCTTTCAAGAGAAGCCTTGAGGTTGAAGTTGACATTATATTTGCAAAGAAATTGGCAATGTCGATTGGTACAGAATGGAAGGAATTATTATCAATAAATTGTGAACAATATAGGATTTTTTTTTTAGTTTTTGACATAGCTTAAGAAGGTTTTATAGCTATCTTTGGCTTTAGTGTCAGCTTACAGTGGTCCTGATATATATATATATATATATATATATATATATATATATATATATATATATATTTTTTTTTTTATTATTTTATTTTTTGGTAATACGTTTGACACTACCCTTAAGAAGATGTGTTGTCAATCAATTAAATAATTTAAGGAGTTTCTTTCTTTTGTTGCATAGTTTATTTAAGGTAGTGAACCACCAGTGTGATTTGTTTCTAAATTTCCCATGATACTTGGTTCTGGTAGGGTCTGCTAAGTTTATGCATTTTTCTAAATAGGTGTACAATTCCATAGTGAAGTGTGCTGCTGATGCTGTGTCAAGGTCAGAGAGGTGCAGTCATAAGTAAATGTTGTTATTTCATCATAATTATTAAATCTAGTAATATTTCGGCATATCCTACATTAGAGCTATAGGTATCTCACAAACGAATTACAAACCAAACAGACTCACGAAATATCTGAAATCCAGTCCACAACATGGCTTATAGTAATTCCACCAATCTATTAGAATGACTCATTATCGAGTTTGTTCATATTGGTATGCTTATAGTTCTTAAACTCACTGGATTTAGCAAATTAAGCTTTTGAGAGGTTAAAAAAGAAGGTCATAAGTTTATGGTCAGACTTCAATGGGGGAAGGAGATACCAGAGGAATAGTGTAAGAGGTAGGCAATTTTGTAAGACTCAGGTCAACAGTTCTATTTTTCAGTTTATTTACTAATTTTTCAAGAGAATATTGGATTATTATCTAGTAATATTTGGGCATAACCTACATTAGAGCTATATGTACCCCAGTTTATTGAAGCATAGTTAAAATAAACCAATAAGGAGCATTTGCAACCAGGGAGATCATTTAGAACACTGAGGAAACTTACATGATCATAAGAGACAAATACGTTTTTCTCTAACAAGCTGTTAGTTAATAATTAATTCTATCTAAAGAAATCTGTAGCTCAATTAGTTCATTATGTAAGTTGCAAGGCATCTGACTTGAAGTAATGTGTTCTGTGACAAATATGGAGACTTCACCATAGTAACCATTAGGCCTGAAGGCAACTAACTTATAATTCATACATATTTCACAAAGAACTTAGGATATCTGGCTTGTAATTATAATATTGCATAGTAGTATTATGTTTTTATTAACACTGTGTAATAGGATTACATTTTTATTTTATTAATATTGTCTAAAGAGACATTACTTTAGATTTCCTGGAGGTTACTTGTGTTTCCAGTTTCCCTTTTGAGATAATCTCTTTAAGGTAGTATAAGACCAATCCATATTTTCATCAGTAGGAATTAGTTTATTGTTCTGAATAAATTACATAAATTCTTCTAAAGAATTATGGTTTGTATTGCAAATGATCAACTTGAGTCCACAAAAGAATATGGACATTAAAACTTCTGTGCTGTACAGCTTTAACTATAGCCTAGTAAGCTATTGTTTCATTGTTTTAGAAAGAAAGTCATAATCAGACCTTATGACATAATTTCCTACTTTTAAGGAGACATTGGCCAAACAGTTTATAATATTAGTTCCTTATCAAGAAAGACTATAAACCTCACTACTATTGACCTTGGAAGTGAAGTTGGTTTGACAGAAGGTTTCCTAGGGATATGTGCTGTTTTTCAATTCTGAATGCCATTCCTTCCTGCAATTTCAGCAGTTGTGGAAGCCATGTAAAGATGTTAATCACATTCTGTTCCTCCTCATCTTCAGAGACACTATAAATTTTTAGATGATTTCTTAACCTGTTTCCATAAGTTATTCTTCCCGATGTACTTCCTCTTAAGGTTGTTCATCTATATCATTAAGAGATTATTCAATGTGTTTTTTTTTTTAGTTTTATATGACTCAATGTCTTTCATTTAGTTTTCTATTGCTTAATCAAATATCTTAATAAGTCAGTTTGTTTGGCACGATTTTTCTGAAAATAGTCTGTTTTTGAAAGAAATTGATCTGTTTTACAAGTCAGGTCCTGAACCAAGGATACTGTGTATACAAATTCTTTTTCTGGGATTGTCCTTTGTGAAAACCTTTAATTGAGTTTCTTTTCTTAAGTCCAGTCTTTGGTATTGGGGAAAGTTAAATATGTATTCACAAGGCAGACATGTTCCAATATTACCATGCTTTAAGAATAAAACAATCCCTATAGAAAGTTTTGAACTAGAAATCTAGTAGAAAACAAACAAAAAAAAAAAATCCTGTCAGAAATTATTATCAAGGGAGTATCAATGTAGGGGATGTTGTTCAGTGGCAATACTGGAACCTCTCACCTTAGCTTTTTTCCCTCAAGTAGCACATCTGAAAACATTTTCTTTCAGTCAGCATCACCTGTGGCATTATATTTCAGATTTCACTCCACTATTTCAAGTGTATTTATTCAGTTAACAAATGCACAGACTATGGATTCATAGGTTAGGCTAACTGCCATTGTGGGCCATTTTAAGCCTAGCCAATTATCCCATGTGAGAATCCAACCCTGCATCTCCTGTCTATCAGGTAAACACCTTAAGCATTATGTCAACATTTCACCTCTTGTTATGGCATTTCCTGAAGTCTTTCTTTGAGCCACCAGTTAATGGCATTAAATGATTTTTCAACAGTGAAAATGTTCATTCTCTTTGTGTATTTACTATTATATTATTAACAGTGCACTCAATCCTCTCCTTTTGTAACTCAGCAGAATCTCTTACTACTACCTCCGCAATTTTTATTGTCTTAGATCATGTTAAGTTTTATGTTTCTTCTGCAGTAGTTTTTAAATGTTTTCATTACAATTGCCTAGAGAAGTCTGTCACTCAGCCAATTCATGTGCTGACTAACAAAGGTCTACTAATCTGCACAATTCTGTAACACAGACAAGTAAGCTTTAATTTGTCAGTTGACTCAGCTGATTAAATTTGTATTATTCTTGAGATAAAGGAAATGTCATCATAAAACTGGAAAATGTGTATATATTTCATTATACATTGATATTATGTGTTTTACTAATTCACCAGACTCACTCTAAGTGTTCCCCATTAGATTTTAAAATTTCTATCCCAAAAATGTCAGTCACAGGGACTGGTATAATTATATGATTCTTTTTCTGTGTCTTCATTCTCATCCCAGAACGGGGTTTGGGTCTCTATAATTCAAAACTCCTCAAACATAGTAAATAATTGTTCTCCAGTAAGGTACAATGTTAGTGTATGTGGCCTTATTTAAGCTGGCTGTGCTTCTTTCTGACTAGATTACTCTGATATGTGCTTGGCTGTTAAAGCCTATTATTGTCAAGTTACATTTTCTTCAATACAAAAGAGGTAAAAAGCAAAGTTTTGTTCAATGTTCAAAGTTGTAGTCCTTAAAAATATTGCATACCTTTCCTTTCAATATGCATACTAGTCGTGGAGTTACTAACTCTACTCATTCATCAATGAATAAGAGTTGTTAGCTAAAAGAGCTAGCTAGTGTTTGACACCATGCTCAGTGTTGTAGTTACATGCATATCTCTCAACTGTCCAGATTTTTGCAGAATGTCCAGATTTTTGGCTTATATGATTTGTCTGTTCCTCATAAAATTTGTGGTTTTCTGGCAAATCAGTGGGATGATCTGAGGACTGAAGCCACTAAAATGATGACATATATTTAAGTTTCAGACTTCACATCCTTTAGAAAATGTATGTTAAAAACAAACCATATTACTCTAGCAACTTTCTCAGTTTATAAGAGCAATATTTAAAATACACCCCTATTTTTGGGCCTTTGTCCCCCATTTTGTCTGGCTTTGTCCAGATTTCTTGCACTAAGAGGTTGAGAGGTATGGTTACATGGGTAGATTAAAGCAACAAATATTTACGAGTGTATTAATGCTGTGTTGCAATATAATTATTCTCTGCTGTTCATGTGAAAATTTCTCCATGAAATAACTCTTAGGAGAATAATTTCACTTTACTGGCTTGAGCATCTTACAATTTCTGGATGTAAAATGATGATTAGTGACCAGCAGTGAAAACTGCAGAATCTTTGCTGTCTAGCCTGGGTATGAAACATATTCCTTTCTGAA
>NC_056725.1:1753428776-1753483294 GCF_019279795.1 Protopterus annectens
GGTCCTCTCTTATTTAGCATCTTTATTAACAACTTTCACTCCACTCTCCCACAATACTCAGTAATCCAGTAAGCTGATGACTCTACAATAATATGCACTGCAAATTACATCTCTGAACTCCAGCAAATCACCCAGAATGCCCACAACTCTACTGAATCTTGGATGCTTAACAATCATCTTGCCCTAAATCCGAAAAAAGTAAACTAGTCATTTGTACCCCTAAGAAAACCACTCCTCCAGATAAAAAAAAAAAACTCTTCACTATACAAGTCCAAGATAATACCACATTAGAAGTTGTCCCACATACTAAATTACTAGGCATTACTATAGATGAAAACCTTAACTTTGACCTACACATAAACAATAATATCATAAAAACACACCAAAAGCTCAGTATGCTCTACAGGCACCAACACTTTCTTAGCCTATCTACTAGACAAACCCTTGCAACCACCTTTTTATTACCGTCTCTCCTTTATGGTGCCCCTCTCCTCACTAATGTCCAAATTCTACAAAATCCAAACCTGACATGTGTTACAACAGAATAGCCAAATTTGCCACGAATGCCAAATTCTCGTCCCACTACTGTAACTCACTGAAACAATTAGGCTGGCTGAAACTCCCCCACCCTCTCTCATTCACCCAACTAACTATAGTGCACAAAGTAATCTACAGAACAGACTGTCCTGCTGTCTCGGGTACTTGCCCAATACCAACCCAGCAGGCAACTAAGATCTGAAAATCATCTACTTCTAAAAGGAGAAAAGTCCACCTTACCGGCTGGTCAACTCCTCTACTCCTTCACTGTCACCAGACTATGGAACTCACTCCCACCTTCTGTAAGAAACACAGGCAGCACCACCTTCAAACAAATACTGAAAAGTCATCTCAACTCTTCCTGGCTATGTACCTGCTCTATAACTTAACCTCCTCCTTCTCCTTATATGGTAACTAAACTCCTGTGCTTTTTGCTACTAGTGACTGATGATACTTTCTCTATATTTATTATTTTTTCTTCACTTGTTGATACTGCTACAATAATGCTGATTAACATATCTCTGTTTATACCTCTCTGATTGAATTCATCTGGCATCCAACTAAATTCCTCCTTTAATCTATATTTTCTGTATATATTACTGTAATTACATCAACTAGATTCTTGCTTTTATGTATATATTCTGTATATATTACTGTAATTACATCAACTAGATTCCTGATTTTATGTATATATTCTGTATATATTACTGTAATCAAACCAACTAAATTCCTGCTTTTATGTATATATTCTGTATATATTACTGTAATCACTATGTGTAACACTCTTTCTACTTCTGCACTAATTAATGTTTAATTTTTTTCTGTATCTATGTTCTTGTCGGAGCTTTTCTCCACGGGCCTCCACTGAAAATGGGTTCTTTTAGGCGTAGTGGACTTTCCCAGTAAACAAATGCAATAAAATAAATAAATAAATAAAATGAAATCATTTATACTAAAGAAAAAATAATACAACTAAGGGGCAAAGCCTAGACCTTCTACCCCTCGGTGTAGAGTAGACTCACCTGGTCAAGTTATAGAGGGTGAATTAATATTGTGTGTCACAGTCCAAGTGGTCAAGATACAACTTACAGAGGTAGTCATTATAGAGAGGTCGTCTTCCATTGAGTACATGTGGTGCATGTCCTGTCTATGAAAATTAGGTCAACTTAAAGAGGCTGTCAATCTAGGGAGGTGGTCAACTATGGAGGTTCTACTGTATGTATATATTTATGTGTGTGACGTGGGCGGAGTCCCAAGTAAGATAATATCCTTTAACCTATTGTGGCATCTTCAAGAAGCATTAGATTTCAAGTACTACAGATATGGGCATAGGAGAGTTGATTCAAACTGCAATACATTTCCACAGCAACAAATGCACAGTTTTAGTATAAAGTTTCACACTTCTGTTTAATAGTAAATGTTTACTAAAAGGGCAAGTAGAATGCAACTTCATTTACTTCTTCTTCTTCTTTTCCTGGTAAGGGTTTGCCACAGTGGAATTCCGGTCCGCTACTGATTGACAGTAGATTTTTATGGTGCCAAGGTGCCAGCCCAACTTGCAACAAAGGCACGCCCATTCAAGAATGTCTTACGAACGCCACTCGACCACGGGGAGGACATGCAGACTCCACACAGAAGGTGCTCCAGCCGTGAATCGAACAGGAGAACCTCTTGCTGTGAGGCGACAACACTACCGCTGCACCACCGCAGCATTAGAATGCAACTTCATTTACTAAAAGCTTTAAAATAACTGTATTTTTTCTTAATTCAATGCAGATTTATTTCAATTTAATTAATTTCTCCTACATTACCCTTTTGAAAGAAGAATTATTTTCCCAGCTTATTACATCTTTTCATAGAACTTAAAACTCAGAGCTTATTACTATATTTTACATTTCTTATCCACCCACACATGTATGTTTATGTCCACATGTGTTTGACTGAGATCTTTAATGGAACTTTAGCCTCTTGTCCTTTATCAACTTGTCCAATAGCAAACAATATCACCAAATGACAGGATGTGAACAAACACAGAACAAAGAATTTTCCACAAGATAATGGAGCTGTTATAGTAAACATTTTTAATGAAAGTAGATTTATTTTAATGCAAAGTGAAGAAATAATTGAGGAAAGGTCTCTCATAACAACCTTATATGTTTGTTGCTATTGTATATGCTTGGGATATTCAACAGAGCTATAGTACAAGGGTTGTCTTTTACCATGCCAATGAGATCACTAACATCTCAGTTTTAGCAGTCCTAGAATGTTGAATCCTTTGGTAAAACAAATACATTGTAGTAGTAATCAGTGCACATTTTAATTGTACAGGTTAATTTTAATGCATGATAATGATATTACAGGAAGAAAGGTACTTCACATCCACCTTAGAAAGTTTTTGCCACATGAGTGCATTCCATGTGAAGATGACCATAACAGCGGGGATGTTAGCGCACCACTGAGCTGACCTGACAATTGAGTATCAGGTAGTTTGTGTGAACATTTTAAGGAACACTATTACTCTAAAACGGCACAAGTACTATTCTTACCTTGGTACACCAATGTTTGATTTGCAATGAGTCTCTATGCTACATTGATTATGGAGTGCCAATTTGCTGGTGTGGTATATCTGTAGAATATAGAGTAACAAAGACGGTATCTTGCATAAATCTTTTTGAATACATATTGTGCTATACTACAATTGTATTTGTAAATTTAGATAATGCATTTAAAACATGCATAATTTATATTGATTTTCTTTATTTTGCTTTGGATTTGAAAATTGTATTAATAAATTATGAAACACTTTGACTTTATATGCCTAATCAGAATGTGATTTTAAAATGCTCCCATGTACAAAGATCAGACATGTTACAGTTTTAAATTGGTAGAAAATTTATAATTCAGCAAGATATCATATCTGTAAGTTGTTTCAGTCAGTGGAATTACTGGCTTTCTGAACCCATTATTACAGTTTACATTTGCATTTCCAAAAATAATTTGCAGCACTACAAAAATACTTACAGTTAATAAACAATACCAAAAATAAAGGCCCTTGTCTGAAAATGTGTTCTTATCTTCCAGAGATTCTTTGAATCTTGACGTGTTACAAGCTTTTGTGGAACTTCACGAATTCTCTGACTTGAACCTTGTACAGGCATTACGGTAAGAGTGCTTTTTCTACCTTACTACAGTGTCAAGTTGAAACCTGCTAGGAGACACAGCCATATAAATACCACCTCAGGTTACCCTTGAAAAGAGGCAAGTAGCCCAGTGGGACTAACCCTGGTCAATAAAAGACAAATAACCTAAAAAATCATTTTTAAATTACCATGTAATAAAATGTGTCATAATCCACTGTATGCATATGTACCAAGGATTGCGTTAAACAAATACACTGAAACATTTATTTTTGCTTAAGATTTTAACAAATATTTCTCAGCTGCTGTTTCATGTGCCATCATCATCTTTATTTGCACTTTCCTTCTTCATTCTTTTCATACTATGTCTCATTTCTTTCATTACCATCTTTCTACACCTTCTTATTCCCTCTGATTCTGCCATATTTAACATCTTTAAAATATTAAGTGCCCTTGTTTAGTTTTAAAATCTTTATTTCCTCTTTTAATTTACTTATTTTAGTGATTCTTTTCACTGCTTTTACCACTGCTACCCTTCCTTCAAACAATCTTTTTCTTCTGACTTCCAGCTTTACTCCTATGTAGCTTTTCATTCCATACGCCAGCTGAGGAGATGTAATTCCATACTTTTAGTCAGATCACGGCCTTCCAGAGATAAAACAAACAACAGTCACAGAAGAGTTCCTTACCAAGACATCTTTTCCCATATGCCTTTAGTGTTTTCACAGTTGTTTTGTTACCAGACAGCAATTTCAAAATGTGTCATCCCCACATTTCCTTTCCCTGTTCTGGCAAATTTTCCCTCCCAAATTGATACCCTTCCCTTCTGAGCACTATTTTCTACAGTACACCCTGTGAAAAACTCACACTGCTGTCATAAGATAAATGCTGAATGCTTTAGATTGTTCATTACTTCCAAGATTTCATACCAGACTCCTTTGCTTATTTTACATATTAACTCTTTGCTACCCCATCAGACTTTTTCCATTTCTTTTGAATTAATGCTTCTTAGATTTCTTTGTCTGCCCTCTTGTCAGTCTTCGTACTTCTTACAGTAGTGAAGTATTTTCTGTTTCTTTCCTACGTTCTACTTTCTTCCTTCTCTTGCCATGCTGACCTTCTAGAACTTATCAGTGTAAATCTCTATGAGTTTCTTGCTTGCAATCTGTTATTCTCATTTGTGTCCTCAAACCCTAATATCTATTTTTTTTCTTTCTTTCTAATACCTCATTCTTGTCTTATTCAACCATACATAATGCCTGTCTTCCTGTTGTATGTTACTTCAAATTATCCACTCCTCTTAAATAATCAGGTCCTCCTGGCTCTGTTTCATTTTCCCAAAACATTTACTGCGTTTGGCAGCTTCTACGCTGTCTTATAACACTTCTCTCTCACACTTACCATTTCTGCCCTTCCTTTTCTCTCTTTCCATTGCAGTTTCTCCTTCTTCCTTTCTTCTAGCTAATCTTCCCGCTCTTATCAAATGATAGTGTGATATCTCACTCCCCTCGGGCTTTGCATTATTCTAATTGCAAATGATAACTCATCTACCCTGACACATTCCCTGGGTTCTTCTACTAAAGCTGATCCCATAGTTGTTTTTCTGTCACCTCCTCCCATGATAGTTATTACACAAGTCTTACATTTTTACTAACATCTTGTCCTGCAGCTCAGTTGGCTCAGGAGTTCTATATATAGTGAATTTAGGTCAACATTTACAAAAGTTTACAAGGGGTACATCCTAATTCATTGCCCTTTTCCCTCAACTGCCATTGTGGGACGCTGAACTGTTGAACTGTTGCACTGTAAACTGATTTGAAAGTGATGCTTGGCATGTATTGACAATGGCATTTTAATTTTTGCTTACTTTTTCAAACACGAGGAATATTAGTATGATGACAGATTGGTCTGCTGCATGTGTTTCGGACACAAAGTCAGGCTCCACAGTGTTTACATTGTTTATTGAAATTGTTTTCTGTCAGAATTTGGTCCTAAGTACTATGTCAATGCAGCGTGTCAGATCTAGAAATAAGAATAGCTGTATAGGTTTGACTATTCGGAACATGTAGACCTTATATGTCAGCATTCTATTACATATGTTTGAGCTACTCTAAACATATATTAACTAAATGAAAAAAAGCAGACCACTCATTTTTAGTGAATTTTGAGGGACTTGTAGAAATTTGCAAGTGTGAACATTCTAATTCTTTTATTTTCCATAGCTGTACAATACAATGAAAAACATAAAACACAACCTGTGAACTAACTTTTCATAAGATATGTGCTTTCGGGAGTTGATTTTATTTTTTAAAATGCACTGTTCATTAACAATCTTTTGAATTTATCTCCTTTACAGCAGTAAATATTATGAAAAAAATACTCTGGAACAGTGAGTGTGTCTATCATCTGTTCTCTTTATCTAATTAATCCTAAACAATGTAAAGAACTAGTAATAGCAGCCAAATGAGTGGCAATATTTCACAGCAGAGCCCACAAATGGGCTGCATCATCTTCATCTTCATCAGAATAAATTACTCATTACTTTGCATACCACTCAAAAACAAAGAAAGCTTAAGTACAACATCTTAGCCATAGAATTGCCCAGTATATTCTTCAGCTTACTTGATGCTCAAGACATTACATATAATGAAATTCTAACATTTTTTTCAGTAACAAGATCTATGACACTTATTTTACTAATTTCTTAGAAATCCAGTGGTAATCCTCTGAACCTTCTTATTGCCATTAGCTCTATATGTCCCTTAATCCACTGTATGCCGAGCAAAGATTCCCAGTAAATGTATAGTATACTACTGAAACATATTATGTTTCTGGACACTTTTAATACAGCCCGTAGCATCCTTTTGTTGAATTTCAGCTTTTTATTTTCCTAAATATTTCTATCAGCGGAGTTATAGTCACAAAACTGCACACAGAAAATCACAATTACTTAGAAAAGAAATGATAAATAATTTATAACTGTATATAGTAACATATTAGGTAATTGTTTTTTTGCTTTTTCAATGTGCAACGTATCTGTGCTGAAGACAAGTTTATTATCTACACAAACACCTAAAACCTGTACTAAATTATCAAAGTTTTTAATAGGACTTTTAGGACAAATAAATCTTAATGCCTTACAGATGAATTTCTTATGTTCCTTAGGATATCTCAACTTTTATTAGTTCTTCTCTATCATTTATAAAAATAAATCTCTGATTGTAATAATTTGCAAATTCTGATAGTAAAATAAGACTCTAGTTTTAATGTTTGAAAATATACTGAAAAGAATAGATCCCAAAATTGCTGAGGAGAACATTTTCATAATTATTGAAGTGGGGTGCTTTG
The DNA here is from genome assembly GCF_019279795.1 of Protopterus annectens. Lineage (NCBI taxonomy): Eukaryota > Metazoa > Chordata > Ceratodontiformes > Protopteridae > Protopterus > Protopterus annectens. The sequence continues at coordinate 1,753,435,799 of NC_056725.1, forward strand.
AGTATGAATGTCTTAAGAACAGCCTGCTTACTGTCAATCAGTTAGTTTCAATCCTATTTAAATGGAGGAAAGTTCTAGACTAAATAAGGATTCAGTTATTCTGTCATGTGTTGTATTAGAATACGTCTTTTTTATATCCAACTAATTATTTGTTACAGTCATTTTCGTAGAAAGAGCCTGACTCATAGATTTGAAAAAAAAAAATCAGTCAGTGGTGTTAAGAACAAATGTCCACATAGAAAATCACATTAGTTTATATCAAAGAGAAAAGAACAAAAGTCATTGTTTACAAAGAGGTCTAAAATGCATCTTTCAAATAGTTTCCCATTATATTAATTACACGTATTGTTGTATACTGCAGGCAAGATGGAAACCCCAATGCTGTGGAACTTACAGGCATGTGATTCATAAAAGGGAATGTCTGCTACCTGCAGGGAGGAACAGCACCTCATAACTGAAGGTACAGGGAAATGAGGTGGGGATATCCAAGTAGCATAATGCACTGCAGTGTTTGCACAGATCTATGGAAGCTATAGCCCACTGGCCACAGTATGGTATAAGAAATAATACTGAGATGGACGTGCTGCTATTTGTTAACAGAGATACACCACATGTTGTAGAAGGAATGTGTGCCACATGACATGCAACTTCCTGCAGCTCAGCCATTAGTATACTTAAAGCTATACCCCTATATGCTGCACCAGGATTCAGCTCTGCAGACTGAAGCACATGACTGACACTCAGTGGCAGGACACACTGTAACTCACAGCACTGATGTTGTCTGCCGTTACCCTTCTCGACTACCATACAAAATAACGGATGCATATCTGTTTGCCTGAACATGCTCGGTGCACTTCTAATGAGTAGAATCAAGATTGTTAGTTACTATGCCTGATGCATTAGAATCTGGATTGTGTGATTTAAATGCTGTCAAACTGAGCACAGCAAAGTATACAATTTTTTTTCATATGCATCTATAGTGCATACCATGAGCATACTTAGTATATAGTTTGTGGTCTGTATACAGAAATTATGATAATTTCCACGTGGACTAACACCACCCATTATGGACTAATCTGTGAATCCTGCCTGATAGTTTTTATTCCATTCATCTGAGTGGGATTCACATAAAGCTTGGACATCCAGAGCTTACATGCAGTATTACACATGAACTTAGAAGTGAAAGTAAAACAAAAACATGCAAAACATTTATTTAGCATTTCTAGCTATAGAATTGTGTTTAAGACTGTTCTCTCTATGACAACATACTAATTCTACATAGTCTCCATAAAAGTGAAAGAATTACAAATAAAAACAAAAAATTGTCTCACACACACACACACACACACATATAAATATATATATATATATATATATATATATATATATATATATATATATATGTCTATGTATACACACACACACACACACACAAAAAGAAAGTAAGATATGTGTTATATTAAAAAATATTACTTTTATCTAAACATTGATGTTACTTGCAAGTTAAGTACTAAAATTAATTTATCATTAAATTGTTATTCATCAAAATGTAATGACTGAGCTTAATTTTAGTACATGGTATATATGAAGATACAAAACTATTTAAATTCAGTTGTAGTATGTTAAAGAAAATGCAGTTAAAAGTTTTTTCTATGTAGTTTTCACCTCAATTTCCGCCAGCTGTCAGCCCTACATTTCATTAGACACACTCATTACTTCTCTTAACTCAAGGTTTCTTATGGTATCAAGGTTAAAGCTGTCTGGGGGAGCATAATTTAGGCCACCACAAGGATATTTTGTGCCTTTGCTGGCATCCTGACCATGAGCATTTATGTCATGGTCTAACCCTACCACCCAGGGTGTGGGAGAGAACAGGTGATTTGCATTATTATGGAAGATCACAGTGCCTTCATACCCACTATTAAGGCTAACACCTATCAATGGCTTTGTGAGACTACTGCCCCCCACAGGCTATGTATTTGCAACTGAGTCCTTTGCAGTACATTGCCAGCTCTGCCCTAACCTCCCTCTTATGATGGACACAACCATCCTCCCCTACCACCACCCTCAAGCACCTGAGCTTCTATCAAACTCAAGGTTTCATCCCTCTAAGCCACTGTGAAGTCATTAAGTACATAAGATGGTCCAGTGAGGTAAACTGCATTTCTTCTCTTTGGTGGAACACAGTAGTAAGAGCAACTTAAATCATTGATACCTAGCTAGTTACCTAGCTATTTAAATCTGTTTTGAGACATTACTGTCATTTTTTCTACATTTCCACTGTGTCTACTCTGAACCTGAAGTTATAGCTATTAACTGAAGGCATGCTACTGTATGCACTGCTTTTCAAGTGGGTTCTGTGCTGTGCCTTGTTATTTAAATCTATTTTGAATGAGTTCTGTCATTTTCTGCATTTATAGCTATTAATTGAATTGACTTTATAGTTTTCATTGCTTTTCAAGTTGTTTCTGTGCCATTATGTGGATTATTTAGTGTGGCTGCATTTATCTGATGTGTTTTCAGTGACTTTTCAGACATATAACAGCCAGTTTTGGCCAGGTGCGTCAGTCATTTAGGGCTGATAATGATTAGCCCTACTGACAGTAATGATGACTCCTGCAGTTCTGGAAAAATAAACAAAACACTTGGTTAGAGCTTTACCTTTCTTATCATTGGTCACTTCATTTTCCCTGCTTAATATATATTGCTCAGAAATGTGCTTAGTGTAGCAAGTGTAGGATGTGCACTCTATAGATGCAGGCACTTTTATTTGTAATTGTACATAATATATACCATCTCACTCAAATCTGATCAGGTGCAGGAAGCAGTGAATAGCTAAATACCACACAGAGCCACTCACCTACCCCCTTAAAAGTAGCTTGTAGCAGCCTCTAGCAGTGCTACATTGTGTAACTTAGCCCATTGCTGCTACAAATAGTGCAACACTTCTGTCAAGCAAGGCTTCTGAACTGTGCTGTCGCAGTCATGTATACACCCATGTTTCACATTTACTTCAATAGGCATACATACAATAACTGCACCATCCCGCTCTTAACTTACAAATATCTCAATATCTATAAATTTCTATCTTATTTAAACTGTGTAATATGCAGGTTTCTACTGGCCTCTGTTCTGTGTGGTGCTTATGCTGCACGATCATACAATGGCTGCAGTCTACCTGATTAGTCTCCATGTATGACTTTGGCATATTCTGTTTAAGTACATTAACCTTTATGCAGGCAGCACATGCTTGCTGCCTGTCGCCTATCAAAGGGGACATAAGTAAGAGATTCTATCTGTTTTCACATCCTACCTTAGAGTTAACATGGTTCTCTAATATGCCCTTTGTCCTTTTAAAGAGCAGAGAATGAGAGCAAACATGTTGCTTTATGCAGGAGGCAGGAGATGCTTGTGGTTAGCTATAGCTAATTCTCTTCACAAGTGTTAGCATTTCTGTCAAATATACTCAGATTCACTTATGACTAACTTCCCATTTTGTCTCCTCACTGATAAATTTGCTCACAAGGCTCTTCTCCCACAGTATGTCGCAGCTGAGGTTGTAGGTGAGGTACATGCAGTGAATAGGCTGGGACTGCCTCACAGAAGGGAGAGTCTGGACCCTCACCAGTAGGACACTCAGGTCCCTATCAGCATCTCGAATGCTGACAATATCAAATTTGATATTGTTGCATCGAGAATGCCGAAAGGGCAGAACATCGAACGGGTAAACGGAAATCTCCGTAAGGGGAGATTTCTGTTTACCTTGATGTAGTGCGGTCTCGGAGTTGGTATATTTAAATAGCGGGGGGGGGTGCAGGGGGGCTTGACCCCTGCCTACACCCTTTAGTTTTTTTGGGGGGGGGTATTTTTTTATTGGCATTCGAAAATGTAATAGGTCGATCATTTCAGTTCAACATTTAGTGATTCAACCTATTACATTTTCGAAATGCTGATATAGACCCAGACACTCACCTGTGTTACCTCCTGAGGTGGACCAGCCACAGCTGAAGCAGGTGGTGGTGGTGGCTGTAGAAGAGAAAGAAGAAAATACATGAACTGGATGAGGATCCTTTAGTAACAGATTACAGTTTCACTTGCTTGTGCTGGACCTTACCATCAAGCCAGTAAGGGAGGGCGTGGCCTATACCATTGGCACCCTGATCCATCACATGGTGATGAATTCCTGTAATGTCGCCCTGAGCTAGGACAGGAGATGGCACTCCAACTGGTTGTACCCCACTTTTACCCCAACCACGTCTGTTCCCTTCATCTTATGCCCCATCCCAGCCCTGTGTGTTATCCAACCCTCCCCATCACCATTTATAGGTTCATAGGTGTATACTAGGCTAATGACCACCAGGACTTTATAAGCCATGCCATGCAACTCAACCCAATTATGCCCCTATGTATCATGGACATTTATTAGAAAGAGGTATGTTAGTTAAGAGGTTTCAAGAGGTTATGCTGGAGGAGTATGTTAGTTTGGGCATTACTGTTTGCCTCTGTCTACCAGAGACATGGAGACAAGACCTGGGGTGAATTCCTAATTTTCTATCCATTAGTCAAGATTATGCTTAAATAGGGTTAGGGATTGACTGTACTTGACATGGATGGGGACCCTGTTCCAGACCATGGGGATCCTCTGAGACACATATCTGTTTCACCAACATATCAACATTTAAATCCTTAAATCTAGCGGTTCTGGTGCTGTTCATTTTACAGATGTGCAAATGATCCATCAGAGCTGAATCTGAAGATGCCTTGTATGCCAGGCATAGATCGTCTCTCAGTAACCTTTAGGAGACCGCTTACAGAAATAGCTCCTTAAGGCAATCCATATAGGACAATGTGTTTATACCCTAGATTCTCCTGGTAAGGAACCTTTGAGGGCATTCCAACTGTTGCATATGTCTGGTCAGGTGCATCCTAAAGAGGGTATTATACTCAATGATGGGTCCAATACAGGCTGAGTAAAGTGGTACTATGATTTCCTTGGACTCAGATGCCATGCCCTTATACATAAGTTGGGCGAAATAAAATGATTTTCCTACTACCTTGGCCACATGTTGGTCAAAGGTAAGATTACTGTCTACATATATTCCCAGACCCCTGATTACTATGTCATCTCTTAGTGGTGTCTTATCGATGGAGTAATTAACCTGAGTGGCAGTTTTCCCAAAAGGCACTTTAATGCATTTCTTGGCATTAAGTTTTAGTCTATAACTTTTGCAACAGTCATTTGTCTGTGTTAGAACCTCTTATTTATTTATTTAGATCTGTTTTCCTGGGAAAGTCCATTGAGCCCATTTTCAGTGGAGGCCCAGGGGAAAAAAGCTCCACATGAACACATATATACAATAGAAAAATTCACAGTCACAGTTAAGTAAACAAAGCGTTGGTTCAATAACTGAATTTTGTAAGGTAACTGTGTCATGGAAGAATTAAGACAGCTCCCAGTTTTGTAGTCATCTGTGAAGATAGTTAGCCAAATGCCCCTGACATTTGCCTTTACCTCTGAGAAGTAGATGCCATATAGGAATGGTCCCAGCATAGAGCTCTTTGATACCCTGCTAGTGAATGGTCTCTTACTGGAGATGGTCTCACCAATCCTGACTTACTGGGTCCTGTCTGTGAGACAGCTGGCAATCCAGCAAGTTATGTGCTGGTTTATGCCCCATTTTGTGAGTTTGTCAACTATTCCTAAGTGGGGTATTATACTGAATGCCTTAGCCAGGCCCAGGTAAGAAGTAGGCATAATTTTCCCTTCATCTATTGCCTTGGTGACCTTCTCAAAGAAGTACACCAGGTTTAGGAGGTATGACCTTCCCTTGACAAAGCCAAACTGGTTTGGGTCCAGTGTCTGAAGGTTGCCTATGTCTTTGTTGATCACTTCCATGATAATTCATTCATTAGCTTTGCATATTAAACTAGTCTGATTAATAGGTCTGTAGTTTCCAGGGTTGGTTGATGGTCTACCCTTGTGAAGCAGGATAACCATTGCAGTCCTCCGTTCTTGTGGTACAAAGCCTATTTTGCAGCTATAGCCACTCAAGTGGTCCAGATAGATCATGTTTCATGCTATTTAGGAACCATCCTGGGATGCTGTCAGGGCCCCTTGAGGCTGTGAATTTTGGCTGTAATGTGCACCACCAGGACCTGCTGCTCCCAGTTACAAGTCATGGGGTGGAGGGTTATGCTAGTAGGAATTTCATGGAGGAGGGTTGGGAAGGGAGTCATGGGGTGAAGTTTGAGCTGAATTTGTCAGCTGGCAAATTTGCTATGTCACTCTGTTCAGTGAAAATGGCACCACTGGCCACCAGTTCGTCACACTATGTGTGCTACCTTTGATGTTTGGGACATAGCAATAGAAGGCTTTGTAGTTGTCTTCAGCCTATGAGGTAAGTCCTTTTAGTTTCCTATTTAGTTTAATTAGAAAGCTCCTATTACGAGAGTTGCATTTCCTGATTTTACCCATGACTTTTTTTCTTTTGTTATGTACCCTGTTAAGGTAAGGATTTTAACAGTGTGGTTTGTATTTAGAGGTTGTTTTAAGCTTATTCTAGTAGGTACAGCAGCCTCTATACAGTGATTTACATGGTTGTAATAGTTCATTCTGAACAATTTTACATAGGTTGCTGTGAACTCAGGGTTAGGGGGGGCACTGAATTTTGAAAACATTTGCTTAATAGGATGTAGTTGCTTTAGAACAGTTCTGTTACAGAGTTGCTGAGGTTCATACCTCTCAATTGTTCAGGTTTTGCAGAATGTTTAGATTTTTGCCTCATATTTTTGGTCTGTTCCTCAAAAAGTTTGTGATTTTTATCAATTTTTGGAGTAAATCAGTGAAGACTGAATTCACTGAATAATAACAAGTATTTGAGTTTCAGACTTCATGTCCTTCAGAAAATGCATGGTAACAAGACATTTTACTCTAGCAACATTCTAAGTTCGTAAGAGCAATATTTAAAATGTGTCCCTATTTTGGGGACTTTGTCCCCCAATTATTTTTGGCTTCGTCCAGATATTGTTGTGCTAAAAGACTGAGAGATATGCTGGGATTACCAAGTTGATTTTTATTTTGAAGGAGACAGCTTTATGGTCTAATCTTATCAGTGAGGATGAAATACTGGTGGTGGTGGTGAGATATGGGCTGCAATACTGTCCCATATTGCTGAGTACCAAGTCTGGTATGTTTGAATCTCTGGGTGGTGTGCACAATATCTGGTCAAGGCTAATGTGTTAATAAAGTCCAGGAATTGTTGGTAGCTCTGATTATGAGGCAGTGTATGTTTTCTGGTCTATAGAGGGGCAGTTAAAGTCTCCCATGAACTGAGTATTTGGTTTAATGGTGAGTGTCTCTAGTAGTTCTGGGTATAAGCTATGGGATTCCAGGGACACAGAGGGTGACCTATAACATGGTAGAATATGGTATATGATTTTGTACCTGGATAAATTCCAGGGCATAATCCTGTTTAACCAATTAGAGTTATGCTTGTTGTTAATGTAGATTGAGACCCCTCCACCTTTTCTATTTGTTGGTGCAGCTGATGATCTAAATGTGTGGAAGGCACTGAAGCCTGTGGATTTAAACCACTGGCCGGATTCAATAAAGCCTACACAGTCTGTTTACACTGTGTGCACATTGTGCCACAAAGCACACACAGTAGCAGACTGTTTTGGATTCAGTAAGTGGCTCTACACAGTGTGGAGAGCATTGCAGAGCCAGGATTCAAGATAAACATCGTGACGTGCAAATGACAGCATAAGCAGCTGAATTGTATGCTAATCAACCAAGCGAAGATGGATGAGCTATTCAACAAGCTATAAAGCAACCATGTTGTTTCCTTTACATTCCAAAACCTATTGGAATACAGCCACGGGAAGGAGTCTAAACAGAAACAATATTAGAGGCTGCTGTTGGTTTACTTCATGTGTGTCTGCAACAGGCTGAAGTCTATGCTGTTGCTGCTAATAGACCAAAGCCAAGAAGGAGAAGAGTTTTCAGACCCCATTTAACATCACAACCTACATGATGTGGAAATTGTAGAGTGCTACAGGGTGGATAGTGGCATACTACAGGAGCTCTGCAACCTCTGTCATCCTCAACTCAGAGCCAGGGCAAACAGAGGGGAACCCATCCCAATGGAGTCAAAGGTATGTGTAGCACTTAGAATCTTAGCTACAGGTACCTTTCAGAGACCAACAGGGGACATGTTGGAGGTGTCACCAGTATCAGCATCCAGGCTCCTCCATCAGTTCTTGAATTCTATGCTCTAACATGCTAGTGACCACATATATTTTCCCTGTACACCTGAGGATAAGGCCAGAAATATGCAGGAGCCCTACCCTGATGTACTGTGTGCCAAAGATTGCTTACATGTAGAAATTAAGGCACCCACCGGGGAACAGGAAAGGCTCTACATTAATAGAAAGAGATTTCACTGTATTAACTGCCAAGTTGTGTGTACTGCCAAGGGAGTCATCTTGAATGTGTGTCCTGGCAACCCTGACAGTTACCACTACACATCTGGCACACCTCCCAACTGTATCAGATGTTCACTGGGTGGATATCCCACATGGTCATTTACTAAGGGATGCAGGTTATGGAACCATGACTGATGACGCCCACCAGAAATGCACACACACCCATTGAAGAACAGCATAATGAGGCTCACTCTCAAACAAAAAATATCATAGAGCATGTGTTTGGGCTGCTGAAGTCACAGTTCTGGTGCCAAGATACATCTGGGGGAGCCCTGCAGTATAATCCACGGACATGTACTGAAATATTCACAATATGTGCCATGCTACATAACATCATCCTGAGAAAACAACTTCATCAGGATCAACAAGAGGAAGGAGCACACATCCCACCACCAATGCCAAGGTCACCACAGCCACATACAGATGAGGAGTCAGAGGGGTACCCTGCAGCTGCTGTGGGTGCAGGCAGACATAGGCGTGCTCAATATAGCCTCTCATTGGCTAAAAGACAACTCATAAAACACTCCCTCACCACCTAAAGGCTTAAAACCTTCCTCCTACACACGTACATAGAGTAACATTGATGCCAGGCAACTCTCACAAACTTTACCTCCCCATGTATTGGCTTGTGTACTGCTTGCATCAGAGTCAGCCCTGAACTAAAATTGTTGCAACTGCTGGATTTACAAGGTAAGTGTAGAACCTGGAGTGTATTGAGTAATAACATGAATGACTGGCATATGGGTCTATATTATCCAATCGAAACACGAAAACCGCAAACACCATTTGGGCAACACTAAATGGTCGAGAACGGAAAATGCTGCGCATGTAAATGGAAATCGCCGCAGGGAAATTCTTCCCTTCACTTCAATGTAGTGCGATCTCACAGTTGGAATATTTAAGTAGGGGGTGTGGGGGGCGCAACCCCCCACATGGCTTGCCCCCCTGCATAAAACAGTTAGTTAGACATTTGGTTTCATCGTTTTGTTTTTTTCCGGATTCAATATTTCCGGTTTTCGTTCATTTGGTGTCACTCAACATGCGTTTGCTGTTTTTGTCTTTTGTTCTCATAATATAGACCCCTGGCATATCGTTGCATGTTGCTACATGGTGGTGTAAGTAAGTAAAGGGTGGGAGATTTGTACAGCAATGACCTTAACATGTGACAGCAGAGACTTGTTTGACTTGTACATGTTCATTATTAAGTCAAACCAAAAATATCAAAGGCAACTGTGAAAAACACCAACACAGTAGGAAAAACAGTTTATTTAGCGCTTTCATCAGCCAAATTGCTGGACTTCCTCAGAATACAAACCAGACACTGAACAAGCATATAAATACCCACCCAGTTGAAGTCAATGGAACCAAATAATGAATTCATTGAATAATTGATGCTTAATAAATAAAGACAAAATTAAAGTGAAATACTTAATGCTTGTAAAAATAATAAATACAAAAGTGGAAACATACACAATATACGACCTATACATATTAGATATTTCTTGTAACCATAAAAAATATATGTATAAATGTATAAATATATAATAAGTTGAATATATAAAGCTCCTAAGTGCATATAAAAACATACATGAGCAATACACATAAAAACCATATTATACAAAAAAATGTATAAAAATATATGTGTTAAAAATACAATTGTAATGCTGCACATTCTCCAGGTCTTAATGATGTCATTTCAATTGCTAGTCTCCTCAAGCTTAAATCTATGTTTGCCATTTAAAATTAAAAAAAAAAATAAACACATATATTATTATAAATTGGTATTTCACTTTAATTTTGTCTTTATGTAATAAGCATCAATTATTCAATGAATTCATTATTTGGTTCCATTGACTTCATTTGGGTTGGTATTTATATGCTTGTTCAGTGTCTGGTTTGTATTCTGAGGAAGTCCAGCCATTTGGCGAATGAAAGCGCTAAATAAACTGTTTTTCCTATTGTGTTGGTGATTTTCACAGTTGCCTTTGATATTTTCCATTATTAAGTAGTAGGCATCAGGCATTAAAGATGTACACAGTCATACCTCTCAAAAGTAGTGATGGTCACTGCATGCCCTCAGTTTATCACCATACATTTCTACTGGAAAATCATTATTTTATTTTATTTGTTTTATTTTATTTTGACATGTGTTAACCGGGTTGATCCAACTGTGTAAGAAGCCCATTTTCAGTGGAGATCTGAGGAGAAAAGCTCCAGTACAATACAATAAATTTTGATCAAAATACAAGCAGAGCAGTTGACACAAAGCCAAAATTAATAAACTTACTAAAGTTATATACAATAGTGTTACATATCATTGAAATACTGAGACATACATATTTACATAGATTTACATAGACTGAGGTAGCAAAAGAGAGAAGTTAGAAAGTAATGATACACATTGCAGTTTCAGACTTCACAACCCTCACAGATCAGTCAGAAAAAGGTTGGAAAATTGTGATGCTATCAACTGTCTTTCTAAGACAAATATAAGTCAAAGGTAAATTACCAGTTCAACATCACAAATACTGATATACTAAGCACTAAGTCAGATATGCACCCCCAGCATCAGACACAAAGCTTATGTATCCCAGAATCTAAAAGCTACAAAACAGGGATGATGCACAGTTATCATCACTTGCACAGGGTGTTGGAGGGCAGGAAGCATAGGCTAACACAAAAATTCAGTGAGTGTGTGTGAGTAAGAAAGAAAAGCAGGCAGACATTTGGATAAACCAACAAATGGCCAGTGAGACAAAATGAGTTTTAAGCTGCATGGCTAAACCATGTAACTGTTATTTGTGTGTCCTCCAGGTGAAATTGGTGTGTGAATCTCTGCATGATCACAGCCAAGCTCTGTGTTGGCTGTATCTCTTGATATGTCGGACAGGTGTGAGCTGTGCATGGTAGAGGTGGCAGTTCATCATTTTCATCCCCAACCACAAGAACTGTAATTGCACTGGCATGTCCGCACCCATGGTCAGATGCAGTGCTGCTACCTGAACATGACGGATGGTACCTGAACATGACCCCATGGCCTGCCACATCTGGTTGTGGACAGCTCACTCACTGACAGAGAACATGATTGGTCACAGCCACATTGGCTAACAGCAGGTGATGTGGTTGACCTACCCCCACAAGAATACCATCCACCTCCCAGCAGATGTTTCATCACAGACACCTCACATTCCAATGTCTCATTCATCTAATCCATTGAATCAGCAACACAGAGGAGGCAGTCAGCGATGTCAGCCTGTGCCACATCTACAACCCTAAGCATTTCTCTGGAGCACCTATAGGAACCTGCTTGTGCCTCTATGACAGCCCTAAACATACTCTGAGTGGCATGGGAAGAGACACCCAGAACAGGTGGAGGATGGACAGCAAGCCTTCTCTGAGCATCACTAACAACCCTTCTGTGTGGCACCTCACCCACACTTTGGCTACAGCAAGAGTCAACAGGCATTGAAGCCACAGTAAGCACACTTCCCTGATCAATTGTCTCACCCTCCACCTGTCCAATATCTGTGGGCTAACTGCAATGGGTAGGAATAGGCCTACTGGCTGTGTCCAGTGGAATTTGAGGGGATGGCTGTATGTCAGCCTCAGTATCAAATTCAATCTCTGCATCCCCCAGCTGTGCCTTTGTTTGGCCACCATCATCATCAGAGTCTGCTTATACTCTGACATCAGGTGGTAGAAATCCCATACTTCCACTGTCAGAATCACCTGTAATAATAAGCAACAAACACAGGAAAAATTAATACCTGTCTGTAGCACAAGCTAATTGTAATAGTCCAATATTAGACTTTTGTCAGAGGTTGTGGGTTCAAATACCACGATTCCCAAATATACAACACTGTTATTTCTTCAATAATATTTACATTAAATTAAAAACTCTACACCAGTGGCACAAATGCCCTGTTGCAAACTGTAATCTGTGTAATTGGAACACACGTGTGTGCAATATATGTACATTTCAGAGATTAATTTCAGCAATCTGTAGCATAGTGTGTATCTGTTAGGATGTATACTTAAATGTAATACTTCAGATAAAACTTACCACACTCTCCTACCACCATTGCAGAAGAATTCAATAACTGCTTCACTGAAAGTGTACTATCTCTAATTAAAAGTAATTCCACAGTACCATCACTAGCCTTCAAACCTCCCAATATTAACTCCAGCTCCTTCTCCTTTCAGTCTATTCCCACAGCTACTATTGAGAAACTACTGCAAAAGCTCAGAACTCTTTAACAGCAGCTGATAAGTTACCAGCTGAATATTTAAAACTAGCAGCTGAAGCTATTATCTTATCCAGTGTTGATCCTTGTTAACAGGTCCATAGCAGAACATGTCCCAGCAATATGGAAACTCGCACACATTATCCCCTTACACAAAGGTAGAAATTCCACAGAGCTGACCAACTACAGACTGATCACTATTCTCTCTCTACTATGTAAACTCCTTGAAAGATATATCCACTCCCAACTGATTCATTATCTTACCTTCAACAACATGCTAGTAACATGTCATCATAGTTTTAGGCCCCATCATAGTACCACAACTGCACTCTTCAATTTCACCAACCATCAACCAAGTCAGAAACAATGGTAAAGTAGTCTCTGCTGTCTTTTTAGACATGTCCAAGGCCTTTGATACAATATCCCATCCCAGACTATTAAATACACTCTCCAAATTTCTCCAAATTGAACCTCAGCCCCTCTACATTTCAGTGGTTCCAAAGCTATCTATAGGACCATCAACGATCACTAAAATGGCTTAATGTCCTATACCCCCCCCCTCTGCCTCAAGTCTCAGTTCTCGGGACGCTACTCTTCACTATTTTTACAAACAACCTCCATAGTGCTACCCCACTGGCTTCAACTATCCAAAATGCAGATGACACAACACTTATATGTGGGGCTAATAATCTGCAACACCTCCATGATATAACCCCCAAATCATTCTCAGATATAGAGCTATGGCTCTCTAACAATCAGCTCATACTCAGCCCCAATAAAGCAAAACTCATGATCTTCCAACCCACAAGATCCTCTCCCCCCACCCCCAGCACCTTCTACATTTCAGCTAGGAATAAAACTAAAATTAATGCAGATTCACAAACAAAACTACTAGATGTAATACTAGATAACAACCTAAGATTTGACCTACATATAGTACAAACAATTAAGAAAGTTCACAAAAAATGGGTACTCTTTGGAGAAATAAAAAGTATCTAACTAACACTTTTAGGGTTGCCATTGATAGAACCCATCTTCTAGCAACACTTCTGTATGCTCCACCAATTCTCACCAACTTTAAAAAGACAGATTTAATTAAACTCGAAACATGCTACAATAAAATAGCTAAATTTGCAACTGACTGCCCACATCATACCCACCACTGCCACTCCTTAAATAAACTCTCCTGGTTAGAACTCCCACAACTTCTATCCTATAACCAATTAACCATAGCACATGAACTAGTATATCAAACTGAATAACCCTGCCCTTCTAAATATTCTCCAGCCCCATACCACAAATCAAAGTCTTCGCTCAACAAATAAATCTCTACTACATGTGCCCAAATCCACTAATACGGCAGGGGACTCACTATTTTCTCATTATGTAGTAACAAGGTGGAATTCACTACCTTGCAGCATCAGCACCAACTCAAATACCAACCAATTCAAAAAAAGATTCTTAAAAATTATTTTAATGACACCTGGCTTTGCTCCTGTACTACTCCAGGCTAACTAGTTTTAATAGTTTTAATACTTCTAATAGTTTCTGGTCATAATTTTTCTTCTTCCTTGTCCACCTCATAATCTATGCTCTCTCATGTCTAGATAATCTCTAACCTCAACCTTTTCTATCCAATATCCTCCCTATAAACCCTTCCTCAGTTTATTTTGAGAAACTACAATGTCTACACTACAATAAGGAATTATATCAGATGATTGTAAAATACAAATGTCAGATATAATAGCAGATAATGTAATTTATGGTGTACTGTAAGTCTTGTATATTTTTTTGTATAATTCCTTGTATTGGTTTTGGAGCTTTTCTCCCTGGGTCTCTGCTGAAAATGGGCCTTATCCCAGTCGGACTTTCCCAGTAAAGAAAAGTAAAATAAATAAATAAATAAAACAGTAGTACAATTGTGTTACTACATTGTATGTCACATATGATGGTAGTAATTTATCTTTTTTTTTTCTCTCACCCCAACCCTTATCTTTCTTTTTTTATTTTCTATTATGTCATCAAAATAACTCCATGACATCCATGTGTACCACATCACTAAATGCTACACAGCAGAGCAAGTTAGGCCAGCCCCAGTGGATCAGCCTGCCTTGCTCCTCTGGCTCCAACACCAATGCCCAGCACATCTTGGAGCTAACCTGGCAGCACTGTCTCTGCTGCCCCTGCACTACCTGCTTCCTCAGGTAGTACTGCCCTGGAAGCTGGTGCAGTGGTACCTACTGGAAGCAGTAGCAGAGGTGGTAATTTCATCACCTGCAGGGAGTTGCCAGGGATGGTGCATAGGGTCATGCAGAGTACCACTGATGTATGCCTACAGCAGATGGAGAGGCTGCTCTCCCTCATGGTCCATAGGAGGAGGAGACATCAAGCACTCCAGCCACCAGTGGAGTAAGGAGACAGTGATGACAGTCCAGTGGGTGAGGAATCGATTCTCACTTTCTCCAAGCTAGATGTCCATGAGCCTGCATTGTCTCCTCCCTCACTCTAATCATGGTATTCCCTAACCTTTTGTGTCCATCACCATCTTTGTCTCTTTTCTTGTTTGTCTTGTTTGTTTACATTTGCTTCCTCTCCTACCCAATTTACCTGACCCAGACATACCTATCTCCCTTACCCACTAGTCCTCTCTTACTGAATAAAAAAAAAAAAAATAGGTACCTATCCCACAAAAAAAAAAAATCATCCCACATATAGCTCTCCATTTTGCACATGCGTCATGTTGACACAATTGATTCAGTCCAATTGGCTATACAACATAATTGCATTGTCACCCCTCTTTCTGGAGGTGACCGTCCAAATTCCATTAATATTCTGCAAATATTTCAGTTTACACTGTTAAAGAAATGGATAGCTATGGCTCTTTCCTACCTTCCTCCTGCACATTCCAGTGTTGCTTTACCTTTGTTCTTCCCCCTGCTTGCTCCCCCATTTCACCACTTTCCTACCTACCCCATTTTAACACCTATAATCTTGTCAAAAAATGGAATCACACACAACACGCATAAGTAGCAGAAAAGGCAATGGATCCCTTCACTTTTTGGCCTCTGTGTTTGCTCAGAATTTCGCATTGTGCACCAATGCACAGCAAAGGTGAGTGGGGGTACAATGCTCCAGTTATCTCCATGCAATGCCGCTTAACCCCGCTGTGCTATTCCAACACACAGCAACACATGTACTATAAAGAATTTATGTCATTGCATTATCACTGTTTATTTAAAATTCTTTAAAAGTATTAGATACACCTGGATTCAAACCCAGTATCATCTGGGCTCAAAAAGAAATGTGTCAATGCATTTACACCAACTGCAAGAGAGTCAGTTAAGCAGCAGGTGTGTTTCACAGACTCAGTACTTACTCTCAGACTTTTTGCAATGCAGCTTGCGTTTCTGCACTGCTTAACTATGAGCAAACATGGAAAGCATTGAAAATGTGTATTTCGCATGCGCAAACATTTTGCCAATCATCGCACAAATGCACTGCTTGCCAAGCTATTTAAAACTAAATATTATTATGTATTACTGCTGTTTACTGTTCATTTCCTGTCTATGACATCAAATTACATGTGGAAACATAACAAACTGAAGGCTCTATCTAACAATATTTCACATATTTACAATATAGCCATGTCCTGCCTCCCCCCCAAAGCACTGCAACCCTGGTGTCTCAGTACTTTTTAAACACATATATCACCTAGACTACAGTCATTAATATCAAGTGTTGGATGATATGCAATGCACATCAATCTGGAAACATGTCGAACTGGAACTATTGACCCATAAGCCTCAAAAGCCTTATCTGCAAGACTAGGGAAGGGATCAGCATGGACATTATCCACATGGACACAAGTGACCTTCAACACACTTGACCCAACTCATTTTGGTTTATCAAGGGTAGATCTTGCTTATTAAATATTGTGGACTTCTTTGATAATGACCCCAAAACCTGGATGATGGATAACAGGACATACTGCTATGCTGATTTACACAAGGCCTTTGACACTATCCCCATTCAGGTATCATAGAGAAAGTCTCCCATCTGAGGATTAACTCATACATTACTAGATGGATAGCCAACAGGATCACCAAGAGAATGCACACTGTCAAGGTTGGAGACTGCACTTCCATGACTAGACCACTTACCAGTGGAATACCACAAGGATCTGTGCTGGGCCCTCAACTGTTTGGAAACTATTTCTCTGAAGTCCAGGCAAATGTAGATGGCCTGTGGCTTATCAAGTTTGAAGATGACTGTCAACTGGATGCAGTCATACAGAATCCCCCAACTATGTTAACATATTACTGAAAGGGCTAACACAGATAAATGATTACTGCCAAGCTCATGGACTGAACCTGAAAGCAAAAAAAATGTCTCATTGCCCTCTTTGGCAATAAAGTATCCCTGCTAATTGTGATGTACATAGCACCCATCTAAGCTCTGTCAAAGTGTTGTGAGACTTGTGAATACATGTTGATAGCAATCTACACTTCAATTACTATGTGTCCATAGTGGTGAGACACACATTCTACATTGCACACCTCATAAATAAGGCCATCACATCCAAGACCAGAGAGATCCTAGCTCTGCTGCACTCTGCCCTTATCAGACCACTAACTCTGTACAATGCTCCCTTCTGTCTGTATCTCACCAGACACCTGCAGCAAATGGAGAAAACACAGAGGTGTGTGACTGAGAGAATCCAGGGCCTCCACAACAAAGATGGAAAGACTGAAAGACCTATCATTGTGCTCAGTATCATGAAGACTGCTGAGAGGTGACCTATGTCTGGCCTACAGAGCCATATCGGACCATGCCCTACTGGAAATGCTGGACATCTGCAAATCAAATGGGACAAGAATAACTTGCTCCAGGGATCTCAACCTAGCCTGTGACATAAACAGAACATGCCGGGGAGACAGATATATCTCCCAGTGATTCATAATCCTATGTAATAGGCTTCCACTGCATATGAAGCAGTGATGCTCCTCAATGACCCTGTTCAAGCACAACCTTGACAACTGGATGGGTGATTATAAATTCACCCTTCAGGTGGCACCTGTGTCCCTCATGGATGGGGCCAGTCAGAGCTGATCACAAAATGTCTCTGCAAACAATGACCATCTAACTGTGCTCACTAAGTGTACTTGTAGTTTTATATGGCTAGACTTGTAATGCAGAATCATCTCTGATCACTTTAAATCATGTATGTTATGTCAGAGGCATGGGATTACTGGTGGTATTCTGATATTTTCCATGATTGTGGTTGCTTCTTTTAGTGTTGTCCATGAGCCTTTACCTGTGTCCCACTTGCTGGAGACCTCTGCTGAGATTACACTCATATTCAGGCAAATCAGTTTGCACAGCTTTACAATATGCACCCAATTGTATGTCAGATCCCTGAGAGATGTCCTCTGCATTATTCATGTAAGGATGCTTATCTCACACAAATATCCTTCCCATTGTTATGTCACTTTGTGTGACCATCACATAATACACATTTTCACTGTGTAGTCCTTACTGTACCATGGTGGTCACAGTGGTGCAGCGGTTAACATTGCTGCCTCACAGCAAGAGGTTCTCTGGTTTGATTCTCGGCTGGGTTGCCTTCTGTGCGGAGTCTGCATGTCCTCCCTGTGGTCATGTGGGTTTCCACTGGGTGCTCCGGTTTCCTCCCACATCCAAAAGACACGCAGTAGGTGGATTGGACACTAGAAATTGGCCCAAGGTGTGAGTGTGTGCATGTATGTGTGCCTTCTGTGGAAGGTTGGGCACCGGGCTGGCAACTCAACACTGTAAAACTCCAATGCCAATCATGAGTGGACAGATGATCCGCTGTGGCGACCCCTAACCGGAAAAAGCCGAAAGAAGAAGAAGTCTTTACTGTACCATATTGATATACGTTTGGTGTTACTGCTACAACCGTCTTTCATTGACATGCTCTCATTTGCTGTACATTAGGTTGTTTCACCTGTCCTCTTTCCCTGTGTTCATTCCTACAATTCATTTGTGTGTCCCTATTCAATACGCACACTTCCCCTGAGTGTTTATTTTTACATGACAGTCCATGTACCCTTACAGATCAGTTACACAGCTTCAGGGCAGAATGCCAGGAATGGGATATCACAATACTGCACTGTAAATACACTGTCCTGTACTGTGTTTGGACCATATACTTAACATTCATACCTCTCAATAGTCCAGATTTTCACAGAATGTGCAGATGTGCTCCTTTTCAAATTTGTGGCTTTCTGCCACATCACTGGGATGATCTCAGGACTGATGTGACTCAATAATTACATACATTTTTGAGTTTCAGACTTCAAATCCTTCAGAACATGTATCTTAACACAAACCCCTGGTTATTCTAGCACACTTCTATAGGGCAAATATGGCAAATATGTCCATATTTCTGGGTCATTGTCCCGCCATTATGTTGGCCTTTGTCCAGATGTCTTTCACTAAGAGTTTAAGAGCTATCAGTGAAGCCCTGGTGATCATTATGGCATTCTGTGCAAAACCACGGACCTCACTGCTTTGACTGAAACAGGAGTGCTAGCCATGTTCACTTACACAGTTTTCTAGCCAGCAACATGGTTACCAGCCACAAAACCTCACTTATTTACATTTAAATGTGGTACGTGGCATGAATTTGCAATGCATGCTGCTGCTCACCAAGCATCACTGTGCATACATGGAAGCTTCATGTGGGCCTCTTATGAAGCCTACATGAAGTTTATTGAGTCCCGCTTCATGTCTTGGTAATGACACAGACATCTATATTCTCCAGAGTGAAGACAGCTTTTAGCATGTGGCGTTTCTTCTTTAGGCTCCTAGCATTGAACAGTAACACCTTTAGGTTTCTTTGGGTTTTATTTGCTATGTCGGTAGGTTTGTAAATTTCACATTGCCTAAAGAAGGCTCTAAGGGGGTGTATAAAGTTTTAGCAAATATTTCAAAGCCTAGGGGGGAGACAAGTGCAAAGTACCATCCTTTGCAAAGCAACATGGTTTGCTAACCGTGACCTTCCATACTGGCAAATATTGAATCCCCCTGGAAAGACACCAGAAACTAAGTCAATCACTTTTGTTGATACTGTGGCATCACTTTGGTGAAGGTAGAATATTGCTCAATGCAAGACACATACTTGCCTGAGACACATATTCAGAGAAGTCAATGGAAGTGTGTCTCAGGTTGTCAATACCCACATGGACTATGATAGAATCATACTGGTACCTATGGCATAGTTACTTGAGAGTGTGTGTAATTTGGTGGATACTGGATCCAGATAAACAACTAACTGTTATCTTCTCCTTGGTCAGTCTGGTGGGTGGGGCATCCATGTGTCATACAATAGACTTCCCTATGACTAGGGTCCTGAGTAATGTGTTGGCTTGCTGTATGGGCTTTGCTCCACTGGGTGTAGGTGTAAGTGTGATGTTTGGTGTTGCTTTAGGTGAGTGCTTTAGAGGTTGCTCAGGGTATTTGTTGCCATGTATAGGCTTGGGAGGTCTTAGAGCTTTGGGAAATAGCTTTTTAATGCCTCAGCATAAGTTGGTCTATGTGTGTGGCAGACACTATGTGCAGTGGATGCAGTATATGTGTTCCTGACAATCTTGTTTGCAAGCAAGATTTTTGCCTCCTGCAAAATTGTGTGTGTGTGTGTGTGTGTGTGTGTGTGTGTGTGTGTGTGTGTGTGTGTGTGTGTGTGTGTGTGTGTGTGTGTGTGTGTGTGTGTGTGTGTGTGTGTGTGTGTGCGTGTGCGTGTGCGTGTGCGTGTGCGTGTGTGTGTGTGTGTGTGTGTGTGTGTGTGTGTGTGCGTGTGTGTGTGTGTTTGTGTATTTCTTTAAGGATTAAATGGTTGTCTGTGAACATGAGACATTGTCACAGGATGCCCATATATTCCAAGCTGGCTATGGAGACATTTGGAAATTGCATATCCTTGCTGTCTACACCAGTATTTGGATGGGCTACTCTAGGTCGTGGACTGGGTTATAAAGAAGTCTCCTTGGGTGATCTCTGGAGTTTGGCACTAGACTAGGTTTGATTGTCCTAAGATTTGAGAATAGTGCTGTTTAATGTGCAAATTGGCTGATCTAAGCTTGTATCCACACAATGGCTTTGTTTTAGCCACACTAAGTTACAGTTTTCGGTTCTAAGTGTAGTTTTATAGATAAAATTTACTTTCTGGGCATTTGTGTCTCTACAGGACACTGCTAACATCTTGATGTAATAACACCAAATAAATTTGCTTGCGAGTGTAATGCTACAACAAAATAACTTAATAAACTATTTTAACAAGGCAATTTCAAGTATTAGGGACATACCATCTCTGTTTGCCAACATGTATACCATGTCTCTCTGTTTTACTCTGTGCACTTTGAACTTTGACAGTACTGTTATATGTGTGTCTGCCCTTGCATACTGTCCTACCACCTGTCCTGCACTCTTTCCCTTTCACTCTTTCCTCTCTTCCCATCTCTCTATATTAAGAAAAAATGGGACCCTATCCCTCCAAAAAGGTCCTCTTCTCCCCCCATCTTACACACCTCTATATGTTGTTTTTTGTGACTTTCTGTTTGTTCATTTTTTCCCTACTCTTTCTTTCTGTACACCCCTTCCTTCCTTCCTTCCTTCCTTCCTTCCTTTCTTCCTTCACGTGATTAAACCATACCAACCATGGGTAAATCTTCAATATACCAAACCCACATCGACATCGCTCGTTATTGCTATAAAAGAAAACAAGACAAAATTAGCATTTAACAGTAACCCGCTAATGAAAAAAATAATATACAAGTATTTACATATCAGTTTTTAACTAACAAAGTCTTCCATTAAACATATATGACTTTTTTCAGTGTGCTAGGTTATAAAGGAGATGGGGTCTGTTATGGTAAAACGAAATTCAGAACTCAAGCACAGTCAGAATTCCTTGTAAGCCTTCTTAAAGAAGTTATCTTTTTTCATAAATGTTTTTGTAACTTTCATATGGGATTTTGTTTTCCTCTTACTGGTACATGTAGTGCTGAAATCTTGATGAATCGTCTTCAGACTGAAGTACATAAAATATGTTTGACCTTATATGTACATAACAGTTATCATACAGATTTTGTGACATTTTAAATTACACCAAGTCAGGATTAGTGGTTTAAAAAGAGTTGTGAACACTTACGATACTGCAACGGCCACATAATGTATTATTAAATACCACGTGTGGACATGTAGACTGAAACATCATTCTTTACTGACTTCAGTCCTCAACAATTTGCTAGAAAACCACATATTTTGTGAGTGTCACACTAAAAATATTGTATCAATAATCTGGACATTCTTTGAAAATCTGAACAATGTAAGAGGTAGCCATTTACTTTGAAAACAAATTTCTAATGTGTTTGGTTTAGAATGCTGTTCATATCACTGCAACTTATTCCCAAATTTATTTGACTATTGGTTGTAATATAGTCAGTGGATTCTCAATGAAGTGACATACCATTTCAGTAAAAATATTTAGTAAACAAGATGCTTAACATTGCTGGGTGAAATGAGGGGCAAGCTACAAAGCCCCATGCATCTCTTACTTAATACAACATGTGACCCTCTACACCAAAAGAACTGAGGAGGTGCTGAGAATAATTTCGGATGGTATTCATAGTCCGACTCTGTGCATGAATGTAACATTAATCTGCGAACAGCAGCACTGCCCCTATATTTAAATGAGCTAAGCAGGAAGAAGCTTTCAGATTTCAGATTATCTCAGCCCTGCAATGAAATGCCTAAAACAGTTTCAAACATCTGAAGTGGCATAAAATGAGTAGTAACCATGGACGGTGTATGGGGAATAGGTCATATATACTGTATGTTCTGCAGGAGGCTGTGAACACATGCCTGCACGGATCAGTAGAAACTTCCATGAGTAGCTGCAGTGAGCACAGCTGAGCACTCCTGTGTTGGAAATTCCCAAAAATGTTTCAAAGTTTCTTCTGTTCACTATAAAGGGTCCCTTTATATGGACACCCTGTCTGGACCTTTATGAGGATAGAAAGGGGATAGATAGGAAAGCTGGAATCAGGATTGAAAGATGACAAGGGAAACACTGAAGAAACACATGAAGGGGATTGTGCCGGTGGAAGGAGGGTCATGATGTTTTTTTGGGGGGTATACAGTCCATATTCTATTTTACTGAGGGAAGTTGGAGAAGAAATAAAGCTATAGGTTGTAGGAGAGACATAGAAACATAAATGACAGATAAGACAGGAATACTATAGTGGGCTGACATTGGGGGCATGACAAGACGTACAGATGGCAGACAATGACAAAGGGAGGATAAGGAGAGCTGTGATGCAGCTACCATACCAGTTCAGAGGACCTCAATTATCCCCCTTTCTGATGCACCTGGAGGAGAGACCCCACTGATGTGGGGGTGAAGACCTCTGGTGGCTTGATCGACAAAGATGACTGGATTAGTGAGTCTTGTACTCATTGGAGCTGAGATTGAAGTGGGTCCAAGTGCCTCTTCAAAGCCCTCTCATACTCTGTCACAACCAGGCCCTGAAACTCACAAAAGTACTGGACTATCAGCTGACTCTCAAATGGGACCCACAGGGGGAGGTGGAAATCCTTCCTGTACCTGAAAGTCTTGAGTCTGACCTGCCGTAGGTTCTACTGTACTCACAGAAAAAAAAACATAAAAGAGAGAAAAATAAAAAAAGAGAGAGAGACCAGAAAAATGGAGACAATGAATAAACTCTTAAGAGATATGTAGCAGTTTCATTTTATTTAATAACAGAAAATTAGCCATTTAATCATTGAATCAAAAATTGCCATTAAACAATGGTACACATTTTGCATATACTAATAAAATGACTGAACTCTGACAACTTCCTCTTGATGATACTTGTTCTTATCGCTTCCTGTGTTGTACGAATTAAGAACTGCGTTAAATTGTGACACAAGATATCATAACTAATCTGCAGTAAAGTACTGCAGCAGTAAACATTGACAACAGTGCTTCAGTGAAAGGTAATTGTTTCAGTACCAAAATAATCATTATTAATATACTATAGTTCCATCTACTTTACTGGTTCAGTATAATACATTTATAGTAATATCTCTGCTTTTAGATACTAACTGTTGACTGATGATCATACTATGATAACCTATCAAAATGAAATGTGGCCCTGCAGTGGTAACATATTTTCTAAGATTATATACTTATATCTTTTTTAATAATCTTCAGTATTAGTTATACTTAACCACTGCATTGCACCAGCCAGGCCACCCCCTGCTGGGACTGGTCACAGTTATACTAGATCTCCTCCAAGGCTCTGGAGATGTGGCCTAAAGTAGTAGAGAAAAGAAAGGGCATCCCATTTGTGTGTGCACTGTGACTAAAACATTTCAGTATTTCTAACTTGTGTTATCTTTATTAATAAAGCTTATACTAGATGTTAATACCTTCCAGGCATCATTTTCTGATGCTGTCTACAATCTTTTTCTGAGAATGTGCAATATGTTACTGTATATTATAAATGTATGACTGAGGCACTGGGAAGAATTTATCACAAAAAATTGCAAAGTTGAGAAGTTATTCATCCCAGAAAGGTTCTGTGGTACATGCCTTTGTTTCAATAAGGGTATGGTGTACGTGTTACAGTCAGCACTGAACGTTCCCGAGCTGATACATTCAGGGGCATCATAGTGACTGTGGAGATATGGAGAGGAGGTAATTGATCTATTGATCTATTTCTAAAGTGCAAGACACCTCGTAGCAACAATGAATCCAGTAAAACGTAAATAGTAGACAAAAACTTTTAATGTGAGCACTTTCATTCATATATATTAAATGAACTTCACCAGTTGTGTTTGTGACACTGCGAGGTGTCTTGCACTCCTGAAAAAGAATTTGTTCATATTTTAACCTTTCTGAGTTGGTCTTATTGATCTATTTCTGAAAGGTATGCTACCATGGTAACATCAGCAGACAGGGTGGCCTTATAGAAAAGTAAACCAGACAGCTACTTAGAGTGTCAGGTGCATACAGGTACTCTTTCCATTTTGATGTATTTATTTTTTACAACAATGCTGTAAAAGATAAATAAATCAAAAAGCACCCTGTGAAAACAAAATGCCTGCAGCATGACAGGCACCCCAGGGAAACGTACTCCACTGAACTTGACCATTCACATCAAGCCAAGTCACCTTGTTTTAGAGTTGAATATTGCAAGCTCATAGAACAGAGCCCTCAAAACGCTCAGAGTAGGCATGACTTTACATGCAGATACTGTAACATTACATAGATGTCAGATTATGTAGGCAGATTTAGACTGTGGTTCAGGGGTAATCACACTTACACCCCTCCCTTTTTGCCACAGTGACCTGCTACAACCAGTCGTAAACTCCTTTTAGCTGCACTATTAACAGTGATATGTTCCAATTTTTTCCATGTTAGTGGTACTGTAGAAGATTTTTTCTTCCGACTAGCATGCACTGCACCAACTAGCAGGATAGGGAATTAGAGGAATCAACAGGATAGCCTGCAGAATGTGTGTGTGAATAGATTGAGAAGCTCCAGTCTGCATTGAAATGTGAAAAACAAAGTTAAAATTTGCACAGTCTAGATTTTAGTGCTGCTTTTTTGGGGTGGGGGCAGAATTGAGTGTAGCACAAACAAGCTCTTATTTTTGCATAGTGCAGCCCCAGCCTGTATATGTGGTTCTCCCAAATGAACCAGAGTTAGTGGCGCCAGGCATCCGCTAGGTAGGTAAAACATATAAGATGTGCTTCACCACCACTTATTGTATGTGAAACTGTAAGGAGTAGGTCATACCTTTCAACAATCTAGAGTTTTGCAGAATATCTCATTGTTTGCCTAATATTCTTATTCTGTTCCTCATCAAATTTGTGGTTTTCTGATAAATCAAGGAGGAGTGAAGTCACTAATTAATGACAGATATTCGAGAGTCAGACTTGATATCCTTCAAAAAATGTTTGCTATACTGCTTTATTCTAACAACTAAGTTTGCAAGAGCAATATTTCAAACGTGCTGGATTTGGGGTCTTTGCCCCACCCCCTACCACCCATTATTTTTAGCCAAAACTCTTGTGAGATTGAGAGGTATGACTTGAGGGGGAAGGGAGACTGTTCTGGAATGCCTTTCTTTTTTGGTGATTTTCATGGATAAGCTTACATTTTAAAATTCTTGAGATTGAGTAAGTTAACAGCATGTTGAAGTACTTTTGAAAAAGGAAACTCGCCATGACAGGAGATGTTTGACTCCATCTGTGTAACTTTGACAGGAGGACACTTTCTTTATTTCCCCTTTTTTCTGGTTCTTAAATAAGTGTAGTGCACATTTTGCTGTCCTGATGATTTGTTCTCATTGAAACGTTTATGTAGTTTGTCACTCAGGCTCAGAACTGATTAGACGATGTAGCAGGTATTGAATTTTTGTAAAGAAGATAATGGAGCTGTGGAGCTGGCTGTGCCTTAGCAGTCAGCAGTTTTACTGATGTTCTGCCATATATGCAGTAATGTTAGATACTGCTTAAGGATATTACAATGAAAACTGGAAATCATCATCAACACATTTTTCCCATTTTTTTCATAGTCTACATAGGGTGAGGGTGTCTCGTCAGCTGTCACCATCTCTCTTAATTTAATGCCACTTTTCTACCTTCTTCGATAGTCATGCCTGTCACAGGTCCCCTCTCCCATGATCCATTCAGCTCTTCGTTGAAAGCCCTCATTTCCTATTTATTACCTTCTTTCTTTCTTTCCCAAATCTTCTTTACTTGATTATCTTCTGCTTTCTTGCACATCCGCTCAAACTGCCATAATCTTTTCTCTTTGACCTTCTCTTTAACTGAAGCTAGTTGGGCTTCTGCTCTGATGTTTTCATTTATTTGTCTGCCCCATCGTGTGCATCCTACCACCTGCCTCAGACATTTCATCAACATCACCTGCAGCTTCCTCAAGTCATCTGCCTTCACTGCCCAGTATTCACAGGTATTTTTCTGTTTTCTTAGGAAGCAGCATAGAATGGCTATTGGGAAGACCTGCACCTGGTGCAATAGTGACACCTCCCAACAAGTTATTCAGCTTTTCATCATTTCAGACAGCTAACTGCAGATGCCTGTGAATAATACAGTTTTTCTTATTATCTCAAGCTGCATTATCAGCTAACTGCAGGATTTCTACCATTGAATACTCATGTATAGTTGCCAAGAAACTGCAGTTCTAGAGAGGCTGTTTAAAGATAGAGGCTACACAGACAGTGTAATAAAAAAGGCTAGAGAACAGGTCTTTAAGGATGATAACTTACCAATGAATAATTCAGCTGTAATGGAGCATGCTGCTTTAGGCAGACATACATATTCCTTTAGTAAGAAACTTAGTTTCATTGTGAAATATACCAATGACAATGAAGCTGTCACTAGAATTATAAAACAAAATTGGCACATGCTAACTATAGACCCTCCTACAGTAGAACTAATAGGAAGGTCACCTAGTTTTGTTTATAAAAATAGTTTTAATTTAAAACAAATTTTATGTAAAGATAACAAACAGTAGATGAGACTGAAAATTCCTATGACCTTTGGCACGTTTCCATGTGGTTCTTGTAATATGTGTAAAGTGATAGATGATATCAAAAGTTTTTGTCATCCTATTTTAGAATTTGAGCTTTTGCCAAAGTTTTATGCTACTTGTAATAATAGTAACCTTGTCCATCACTAGCAGGAATATCAGTGAGCTCAGAGCTGAACACTGGTGCACACCCACTCCCACTTTGAGTCCAAACACTGTTCATATTTGTGTCATTGGGTCCTTGTAAATAGCCTGCGCTAATTCTATCAATGTTTCTGGAACTTCAAACCATTACAGGACAGCCCAGATCAGCTTTCTTCGGACCTTGTGGTATGCTTTTTTCAATGTCTAGTAATGCCCAGATGGACTCTTTCCTCCTATCTAGCTTCTTCTTAACTATCTGTCTGACTGCAAACATTGGATCAGTTATGCTGCATCCTAATCTGAAGCCAAACTCCTCATCTCCCATCTTACTTTCTACTCCTCTGTGTATTCATTTATCAATCTCCATCTCCAGAACTTTAATGCAGTATGACAGGAATTTGATACCTCTATACTGCCCACAGTTGTGAATGTCACCTTTGTTCTTGTACACACTGGCACACTGGGAAGTCTAAATGGGGGGGGGGGGGGGGCATTGATTATCCTTCAGATGTCCTTCTATTCTCATGTTGCAGTATTCTTAGTGTGGGACCCTCCCCCTCAGGCAACCCGAACGTTGGCTCTTATAGAAAAGCCTAAGCCTGGTTGCTGCTAATGCGTGGGACGTCACATGTACAGCCATAAACCAGGGGCCTTATATGTCACATCTGCACGCACAGACCTCAGAATTTTTCTGCCACAGTTGAACATCAGATCGAACTCTTCACTCCTCTCCTTCAAGATGTCTAAAGCTAAGTACCCCGTTGGGGAATTCTTTCTAATTTTTTGCTTGAGCTTGGTTTTTTAGTCAGTTTTTAGCTGATATCTGCTAAGAAAGGTAAATGCAAATGTGGATTTCAAATCCCGCATAAAGACTCTCATGACCATTGTATATTTTGTCTAGGCTGGGAACACAATCATACCTCCTGTGCCATCTGCCAGTCTTTTGTCCCCAAAATGCTTAAAAGCCATCTGGCTGCTGTCAATTTGTATTTGGAGAATCACAGATTAAAAAAGCTAGCATTAAGAATGGATCCAAAGTTGGCCACCCAGGTGGAACCGCCAAGAAAAAAGGCCAAAGTTTCAAGGCCTACCACCTCTGCTCCTCCATCATTGGATGGCCCAGCAGCCACTGATATAGGGGTTGAGGGATGTCTGCTAGAGCCGTCAGCTTTGGTGTCTACCTTTGAGGAAGCTACTTCTGAAGTACCGTCTGGCAAGTCCACGTAGGATATTCTGACATTGGTTACTACCAAAGATGAGAGGGAACCAGGCTCCACCAGATGACTGTCTTTGACCCAGGACTCCAATCCTTCCACCTTAGGGCACACCCCTGAAGCTAGCCCCACAGCTTCTCCTAAAGCAACTCCCTTAAAAAAGAGACAAAAGACAAAACATTTGTCTGCTTCTTCAGAAGCACTACCAGATTGGCAGCCCTTCACTTAGTCCTTGATGCAGGCTTCATGGCCCTCAGGCCCTCAGGCCCTCAGCCTCCTCTGCTCACACTGTATGTGTACTTAGTCCAAGACCTTCCTTACTCAGGAAGAAGAAGAAGCCTTATCCTCTTTCTCTGATGAGACTGTCATTTACTCACCCCAAATAGCCTCCCCTTTGGAATACTACTCCCCTGATGAGATTCCATAGAGGGAGACTCCCCTCCAGAGGAGATTACATTTGGACAGACTATAACAAAAATGAGGGAGTATTTTAAATAGGATACTACCCAGATGACAGAAACTCAAAAAAGATATTTTGACCTGCTGTAGGTTGAATCACCCTCTCCATCAGTCATTCCACCGGTGATTCCTGCATACTTAGACGTATTTGCATCAGTCTCTAAAAACCCTGACTCTCATCCACCTGCTCCCAAGAGACCTGATTGCTTCTACAAGGTTCCTGATGACACAAATTTCTACTGAAGGCCCCCTTGTCAGACCCTGCAGTGACAGGTGTAGCCCCAGACAAGCAGTCTAGACTTATTCCTTCCTCATCACTCTTATCCTCGGATAAGGATAGGAAGGTAATGGACAGGCTGGGCAGGAAACCATACACTTCTCCCACCCTAGCTGTTAGGGCTATTAATTACCAAACCCATATGGTAAAATGTGCCCTGGATTTGGTATCCCAAGCTACAACCCTACTTTCCTCCTTGCCTGATTCTCCTAAGACAGATATAGCTTCTAAACTGTCCCTGGCATCTCAAGTTGCTAGGCACTAGATTAAATGCAGTCATAATGCAGCAGAGACCTCTGCTAGATCTGCTGCATGTGCATCTGTGCTTCACAGATACTCATGGCTTAGGCTCCAGCCACTGCCTGAAGACTTTCAATCCAAAACTCTGGATGCTCCACTAGAAGATAACCTTCTGTTTGGGAAACAGTCTTCAGAACTGTTTAAGAACCTACGGGAAAAGGGCAAGGACCTCCAGGATATCAAACACCTGCTTGACTCCCCAATACCAAAATATTACAGGAATTACCCTGAAAAAACTACCTATATCAGGAGATCCCCCACTACCACTACTTCAACTTCCAGACATAGGAAAGGGACAAGGAGACAATCCTCTTCCAGGACAGTCTCTTCTCAGCCTACCCACAGACAACCCTTTTATGACAGAAATAATAACAACAATGCATGACTGCCTAGATCACCTCCACCTCTCATCCCACCTCTCCCACTGTCTGCTCTTCTAGAAATAAGTCACCTCAGACCATTGGGTTCTAGCAGTAGTGGAAAAAGGATATTTTCTATCTTGAGAGGAAAAACCTAGACCTCAGGCTATCCCTCCAAAATCTGCTTCCATAATTGCCACCCAAGGCTTCCATGGCCACTTTGGACTTGAATGAGGCTTACCTCCATATTTATTTATTTATTTAATTATTTAACATTGGTTTACCAATCCCACGGTAGTGGTGCTGTGGTAGCTTTGTCACCTCAGCAAGACGTTGTCCCATTCGATTCTCAGCTAGAGCGTCTTCTGTGTGGAGGCATGCGTGAATGAGCGTACCTTTGTTGAAGGTTGTGCGTCAGGGCTGGTAACTCGGCATGTAAAAATCCACTACCAAACATTAGCGGACCGGAGTTTCTGCTGTGGCGACCCTTACCGGGATAAGCCGAAAGACACAACATTTAACATTTGTTTACCATGAAAGTCCGACTTGGAACAAAGCCAATTTTCGACAGAGACCCAGGGAGAAATGCTCCAGAAGCATGTATTTGCAATGTGGGAGGAAACCAGAGCAACTGGAGAAAACCCACATGAATGCAAGGAGGACATGCAGATTCCACACAGAAGGCACCCCAGCCAAGAATTGAACTGAAGAACCTCTTGCTGTGAGGCAACAATACTGCTGCTGCACCACTGCACCATCCAGCATATTCCCATACATCCAAACCACAGAAAGTACCTACATTTTTCTGGACCCTGTTCACACCTTCAGTTTACTGCCTTGCCTTTTGGTTTATCCACTGCACCAAGGGTCTTCACCAAAGCCTAGCTCCTCCCATAGCCTACTGCAGAACCAAGGGCATTCAAATCTACCCCTACCTGGATGACATTCTCATCCTCACAGAAGGGGAAGACATCCTCAAAAAACATCTGTTGTTTCCATGTCTCTGCTCCAGGGGTTGGGATTCACACTCTAGCTCACCAAATCACTCCTCTCCCCAGCACAGGACAAAATCTTCCTGGGATGCAATATACAGAAAGACCTGATGAAGGCTTTCCTTCCTCAGGACAATGTAATTTTCCTGACCAACCATTTCCAGGACCTCCTCCAGGTCAACCACTTGTCAGCCATGTATTTCATATGCCTACTGGACCTTATGGCAGCCACAATACCTATACTGACACTAGCCAGGATGCACATGTTACAGTTGTAGCTAAAGAATGTGTGGTTCCAACACAGCCATCCTCTAGACTTCCAAATACCCTTCCTGCCTTGCTTAAAAATAGAATTGAAGTGGTGGATTCAACAGATACAACTGAACCCAGGCCTGCCCCTCCAACCCATCACACCAACTCAACACATGCACAAAGATGCTTCAGATCTGGGTTGGGGAGCTACCATGAATGGACTCAAAGTGCAAGCCCTCTGGCAATCACCCCTCCTGAAAAAACACATCAACATAAGGGAGATGACTGTAGTTCAGCTAGCCCTGCAGGCCTTTCTCCCTCTCTTGCAATCAGGACACCTAAAAATCTTCATGGACAACACCACTGTTATGTGGTACATCAACAAACAAGGGGGGACCAGGTCTTACCTACTCTGCAGGCTAGCAATGCAAGTTTGGGAATTAGCCTCTCAGAACAGTACATCTCTACAGGCAATCTATATCCCATCCCAGGACAACCACCAAGCGGATGCCCTCAGCAGATCTTTCTCTCTGCATCATGAGTGGATGCTGCACAGAGAAGTATTCCTAGACATCATCCACCAACGGGGAACACCACAAATAGATTTATTTGCCTCCCCCCAGAACAGACAATTGAAAACCTTTTGTACCAAGGATCCCTCCCCGCTAGCTTGGAGAGTGGGCGCCTTCACCATCTCATGGAAGAGACTGTTTCTGTATGCCTTCCCTCCCTTCCCTCTCATTCAGAAAGTTCTCCTGAAAATCAAGAAGGACGTGCCAAAAATCCTGTTGGTGACTCCAACAAGGCAGCATTGATTCCCTCTTCTTCTATCCCTCACCAAGGGCAGTCACAAGTTGCCCCACAAGGTGGATCTGCTCACACAACAGAAGGAAACTCTCAATCATCCATCCACACCTGGAGATGCTTTCCCTAACCCTCTTGGTGATAAACGCTTAGTCCCCTTCAGGCACGGCTATAATGAAAACGTGCTATCTATCCTTTAGGAGGCCAGGAAACCCAATACAAGGAGATCCTACATTTCCAAATGGGAAAGGTTCTCCAAATGGTGTCTCCAAAGACATTGGGACCCCTTTCAAGTGGATGTTCCTCTAGTCTTCACCTATGTGTGTGAGCTCATAAAATCAGACCATTCATACTCTTCAGTGAAAGTGCACCTATCTGCCATCTCTGCCTGCTTACCCTTGGACCTTCCTCTACTCTCCAGGTTGGATGTTAAACTATTTTAAAAGGGGTCTTGCACATTAGGCCACCAAGGAAGCCTATCCCACCTCCTTGGGACCTAAACTACATCCTAGAAAAACTTACACTTGCCCCTTTTCAGCCAGCCAGCTCTGCATTCCTGCAGATGTGCACATGGAAAACAGTCTTACTGGTAGCCATCACCTCAGCCAGAAGAGTCTCAGAGTTGCAGGGGCTCATGGCATCCCCTCCCTACACTATCTTCCATAAAGATAGGGTAACCCTGCACACCAACCCCTCCTTCATGCCTAAAGTGGTGAACGAACTGTCCTTAAATCAGTCTATCCACTTACCCACCTTCTATAAATCTCCTTAACATGGCAGTGAGAGGATACTGCACTCCCTTGATGTCCACAGGCAGCTAAGGTTCTATTTGGACAAAACTAAGGCCATTATAAAGTCTAATCAACTCTTTTTGTCCTTCCAACCCAGGGCCCTGGGCAAGGCAGTCTGCAAACAAACTATCACCTGCTGGATTAGGAAAACTCTGCTTCTGCTATTCCTACCATGGAATGCACGTGCATCAGGGGGTCAGGGCACACTCTGCTATGGCAGTAGCCTCTTCTGGGGGGCTTCTTCAAGGGCCTGGGCACAACTACCATCCTTGAGGCAGCCACCTGGTCCTCAATACATACCTTTACCAACCATTACAAGCTGGACCATATCTCCAAATCCAGAGCAGGATTTGCAAGGGCAATCCTGCAAGGTTTTCTGGCATCCGCTACCTCTTCCTCCATCCTTCCTCCTTCTTAAGCTGTGGTACTCTTCCACAGTAAGAATACTGCAACATAAGAATAGAAGAACATATAATAGTTGTGTAAAATCTTACCATAACCATAGATGTCCTTCTCTTCCATGTTGCAGCATTTCTTCCCTCCCATCTATCCCCCAGCATTACCTTTCCCCTGTCTATGGGGCATCATGAGGCACTACCTAGGCTGTATTCACACTGAGCAGCCAATTACATTTCACCAGTCTAGAGGGCATCATTTGGCACTACCTAGTCTACTGTCCAACTAGGCAGTTAGTTCTGAGGTCTGTGCATGCAGACGTCACATTTAAGCCACCTGGTTTATGACCCTACATGTGACATCGCATGCACTAACAGCAACCAGGCTGAAAGCTTTTGTATAGGAGCTGATGTTCGGGTCACCTGAGGTGGAGGATCCCACATGTGAGAATACTGCAACATGGAAGAGAAGGACATCTATGGCTATGGTAAGATTTTACACAACTATTCTTTATCTGGCATATACCTTTCTCTCCATGCTGCTATGAGTACCCTCTGGAGACATTTCCCACCATCTCACCCAATATCTTGATCGTATCTGCTGTGGTCTTATCTGAGTCGGCCACTTTCACTGATTTCATTTTCCTTAGTGCTGTTATTACTTCTTGGGGGGGGGGGGGTCCATCCTGTTCTTTCAGCATAGTACTGTTCTAGGAATGTAATGTAGAGAGTAAAATGTGGCATTGCTATACTGTTTTTTGTATCACCTATATTCTGCTGCTAACTGAGATGATGATTTGAAAAGTGTATCTAGAGTGGTGTAATTTAATAAATAGGGAGCAGGTGAAAGTAGTGGTGTGAAAGTAATAAATACCGCATGCCAGACAACCAAGAGAGCAAAGTTAAAGATATAGAGAACAGAAGCATGTGATCTGTGTGCAGATTGAGAAAAAAAGAACGGGGGACCAGACGTGGACGACTAGGAAAGAGTAAAATCCTGAGGCATTTCCTCTCAATCAACCACAAAATGATGGGAGTTGTTGGTGCTGATTAACGACCCCCATCATTTTGGGTATGATTGAGACTTGCTAGAGTGCATTTTACAGAAAGGGGGCTGGCCCTTTGGGAAATAAAGCTGATGGTAAAGGATAGGAGTTGGAGAACAAAGCAGTCTGGGTGGTGGGAGAGATGGAGAGGCAGGAATCTTTAATAGCAATGTATTTGCTCCCTCACATTGTGGAGGTTCATAAGACTTTTGACTATGTTGTGTCAGAGAGAGCAGTGGCCATTCCTTGGAAGCATATGAATTTGTAAATAGTTTTATGGGGAGGGTTGAGGAATGGAATATTGATCAAGTTATCTGTGTTGCAAAAGGGTGAAGTTATTGCTATTTTATTTTGCAGTATATTGGTGGGATGAGACAACAAAGGATGGAGAGAAGAACAGTGGTGAGAAAGTTAATTTGGCCCAAAAGAGGCAAAATGTATGGAAAGGGTAAAAGAAGGGGAAAGACATGTTTAGCAAGGAAGTGAATTCAATCAAAGCAACGAACAGGGTTGTAGGACTTAGGTGAACACAGTAAAAGGAAAGGAAAGTTTCTAACAAACAAAATGACAACAATGATAAATATTTTGTCATGGAATTTGAAATGGTTGACAAATCCTGTTAAAAGATATAGGGCATATAATGTATTGAAAAATGAAGCAACAAAAGTTGTGATGCTGTAAGAAACGCACACAACTAGCAAGGAGTATAGGAAACCGCAGTGAAGAGGCCACAGAGTGTTAGCACAGTCAACCTACCAGTGGACATGGAAAAGGGGAAGTTGTAATTCCAGCAGATGAAAGACAGTAGTTGAGGGTGGGGGGAATATTGAAATCTGAGGATGGGCGCCTAACAGCATGGAGAGGAATATTCTTGGGGAAGAAACTTATGCTGGTGTCAATGTATGTCCTCTAAAGACAAATATGAGATGTATTAGAGCACTACTGTTGAAATTAATGTATTTTTAAGGAGATTTAATAGCATTGGGGTATTGGAATATGATTTTTAGGGAGAAGGAAGAACAGAGGGACAGGTGTGTGAGAAGGTTAATGATAAAAGAGAAAAAAGTGTGAGGGTTTTAAAACTTTTGCGCATGGTGGATAGGCGGCCTGAGGTAGGAAAGGTGTCAGAGTACTCAGATTGTACATTTTATAGTCAAGTGGAAATCATGGTTGAGGATTTACAAGATATTAATAAGGACGGAACACAGACAAATAGTAGAAGAAATGTGGGTGAAGCCAATGCTCTTCTCCAGCCATGCTTATGCAGTTGCTAGGCCAACTTGAATTCTTTCGATTCATAGATTGTTAGTAGGCTACTGAACCAGCGTGAAAGCACTTTCTAAGCTTAGCCAAGTTTTCCTCAAAGAATAATGATGTCCTGTATCCAAACACAACAATGTAGGCCAGGCATTTATAAGCTACCTCTGTCCATTAGGAATGTGGGTGCCAATCCCCTTGTAAATGTCCTATTCCACATCCACTGGTCTAGGTTGAGCTTAAATTTGGTAATAGATTAACTCAGCTTTACATGGAAATCTTTTTCCATAGGAGGGGCAGCCTCTGGGACACACATCTGTCTCTCTAGAATGTTCTGTTTAAGTCAAAGACAAAATTCTGGTCCTTAGACCTTGTATTTCTGCTACTGTTTGACTTACAAATATGCAGGAGATTCACAAGTGTGGAGTTTGCAGATTCCTTATAAGCCAGGCATACATCACCCTTCAGCAATCTATAAGAGACTGATTAGAGGTAAAGGTCTTTAAGGTACTCTGCATAAGTCAGTTTTGTTAAGCATTTATTCTTTTTGTAAGGAATCTCTGAGGTCATTTTAGTTCCTGTGTATATGTGGTCAGGTACATACTGAAGGAATCATTATACTCTGTGACTGGTCTGATAAGGACATAGTGCAGTGGGATAATGACCTCTTTGGACCTAGATGCCATGCCCTTACTTATAAGTTGCTCAACCTAAAAGGATTCATCATCACTGTGGCCATATGGTGTTCGAAGGTAAGGCTACTATCTACGAATGTACACAGCTCCCTGACCACAGGGCTAACTCTTAGGAGTGTATTATCAACATAGACTAATTTGTCTGTTTCCTGAAACACAGTTACTACCATGACTCGCAGATCATGCCAAACCTGCATGTAGCAGAGGTGACTTTCTGTTTGTGCAGGTAGTGGAATCCCCCTTCCAGTTAGTCTACACACACACACACACACACACACACACACACACACACACACACACACACACACACACACACCACTCCCTGAACCTGTCCTGTCCCTACCCTCCCGTAATTCCCCCTACCCTCATAATACTTTAGTGCCATTATAGCTCATCTTTAATAGGTCTTGGAGATCTAATGTTTACCCCCCTCCCCTATCTGTGTTACAATGTCAGTGCCATTATGGCACTTTAAAGACACTCCTATGGTGGTCTACTGCTTCCCCCCCCCCATCATCCTTATGAAGTCTGTGCCATTATGCCACTTCACTTTAGGACTGGTGTCTAGTGGTTCCCCCCAACCTCCTGAACAAAGAACTAATTCCATCCCTCATTCCCAATTGTAATGTTGGAGTCATTATGGCACTTAAAGCATTCCCTGGTGTCTAGTGTATCCCCCCATCCAATGGTTACACGTAGTAACATTAGTGCCAGTACATCACTGTAGATTGTGTATCCCAAAAGTCACAAAAGACTGAACACTGCTGGAGTCAAACACCTTCTGTTTATTTAAAACACCAAACACATAAAAGATGAGCGCTTTCGGGCCTCTGCCCTTCATCAGATCTGATGAAGGGCAGAGGCCCGAAAGCGCTCATCTTTTATGTGTTTGGTGTTTTAAATAAACAGAAGGTGTTTGACTCCAGCAGTGTTCAGTCTTTTGTGACTTTTGGATTTTCGATTTCACTTCATCTGACTGAACTTAGGTGAGGCACTGAACATTGTTTGTGACTAGATTGTGTATCCCCACACAGTACTGTAGACTGTGTATCCCCATCCCCATAGTAACATTGGTGCTAGTACATCACTGTAGAGTGTGTATCCTTCCACTTCCTCAGTCCCTGTAGTAATGTTAGTGCCAGTACACCAGTGTAGTGTGTATAACCCACCTCCTCAGTCCCCGTAGTAATGTTAATGCCAGTACACCACTGTAGAGTGTGTTACCCACCTCCTCAGTCCCCATAGTAATGTTAGTGCCAGTACACCACTGCAGAGTGTGTAACCCATCTCCTCAGTCCCTGTAGTAATGTTGGTGCCAGTACACCAGTGCAGAGTGTGTAACCTACTACCTCCTCAGTCCCCTCAGTAATCTTAGGGCCAATACACCACTGTAGAGTGTGCACCTCCCACATCCTCAGTTCCTCTAGTAATATTGGTGCCAGTAAACCACTGTAGAGTGCATACCCCCCACCTCCTCAGTCTGCATAGTAACATTGGCGCTAGTAAACCACTGTAGATTGTGTATCCCCTCCCACTCAGTTACCCTAGTAGCATTGGTGTCAATACACCATTGCAGAGTGTGTACTTCCCACCTCCTCATTTACCCCAGTAAATCTGGTGCCAGTACACCACTGTAGAGTGTTTAACCCACCTCCTCAGTCCCTGTAGTAATGCTGGTGCCAGTACACCACTGTAGAGTGTGTAACCCACCTCCTCAGTCCCCATAGTAATGTTGGTGCCAATACACCACTGTAGAGCGTGTACCCCCATCTGCTCAGTCTCCAAAGTAATGTTGGTGCCAGTACACCACTGTAGAGTGTGTAACCCACCTCCTCAGTCCCCATAGTAATGTTAGTGCCAGTACACCAGTGTAGAGTGTGTAACCCACCTCCTCAGTCCCTGTAGTAATGTTGGTGCCAGTACACCACTGTAGAGCGTGTACCCCCCCATCTCCTCAGTCTCCAAAGTAATGTTGGTGTCAGTACACCACTGTAGAGTGTGTAACCCACCTCCTCAGTCCCCGTAGTAATGTCAGTGCCATTACACCAGTGTAGAGTTTGTAACCCACCTCCTCAGTCCCCGTAGTAATGTTGGCGTCAGTACACCACTGTAGAGTGTGTACCCCCCATCTCCTCAGTCTCCAAAGTAATGTTGGTGCCAGTACACCACTGTAGAGTGTGTAACCCACCTCCACAGTCCCTGTAGTAATGTTAGTGCCAGTACACCACTGTAGAGTGTGTACCCCCCGCCTCCTCAGTTCCCCTAGTAATGCTGGTGCCAGTACACCACTGTAGTGTGTACCCCCCACTTCCTCAGTTACCCTAGTAACATTGGTGTCAATACACCATTGCAGAGTGTGTACTCCCCTCCTCCTCGGTCCCTCTAGTTACATTGGTGCCAGTAAGGTACTTTGAGAATTAAATTCTGGTGTCCAGTGGTTCCTCCACTCTTCAATTCCCATTTGGATGTTGGTGCCATTATGGCAATTTTAAAGTAAGCCCTGGAGTCTAGTGGTCCCTCCCCCATCATGTTCATGTTCAGTGTTCGCTACTGTGATGGGGTCAGGATGGCCATACTGATTGACATGGCTGAGCATTTTCTTGACTCTCTCAGCCAAGTAAATGCCTTAATGCCTTCCTGAGGATAGTTTCAGAAAGATAGCATGTGGTTATTTTTGGGAAACTCTTAGTGTCCTTTCACATAACAGATGACAAAACTTTAACAGCTTTTATGATAAATCTGATGTTATGCAAAAGTCAACTGATTCAGTGTTGAAAGGGAAGGTCTAATTAGTTGCTAATGTTGTTCTGTCCCCCTCCTCTCTACCTTATGAGATAATGATGTATTTAAGAGCAGAATATCTTACAAACACAGAGGCATGTCTGTAGTGCTGGTGCATTTATACTCCTGCTCTGCTCAAGGCCTGTTTCCCAAAAATGAAACTGAGTTACAATTTTTCTCTAACATGTCTTCAGCATGAATATTCATGGAAGTCAAAGAATTATGGCATTGATGTCCAGTCAGTGAACGTAGGCTACGGCTACTTGTCCAGAAACTACCCAAATGGAGTGCAGAACAGATCACTGAAGTAGCAATGATCAAATGCTGCCTTGACAAATATACTGACTGCACTGCAAGTTTAGCACAGTGGAAGAAAACACTTTTTTTTTTCTAATGATCAAAGCCCATGTAAGAGTTTGTGTCTTGTAATTTAAATACAAATTCTGTGGGTATCCTGAATCTAAGAGAAAATACTGTTGTATGTACATTTGCAGGTGGCCATGGAGTAAAAACAGCATATGTTAATTAGAAGTTCTTGATGAAACTATAAACTAAATGAATATTGTTTCCCATTTGTAACCATATCCATTAATGGCTCTGCAATCAGTGCCTGGCCATGGTTACTTTAGCCTTTGCTTTTGCTCTCTGCACTGGGTTGGCCTGTACAGTTGAGCCCAAATAGGATGTGCACACTATGAGTGCTACAGGGGACTACATGCTCTGTGTATTATTAATACTAATGATGTGAATTCAGAAACAAGAAACATTAAAGTGCCCCGATACATGATACATATAAGAATACAGCCCTGATGGCTGCTAATATTGCTGCTTGCCTTAGTACTTATATTCCTATAGAGGTTACTCAGTATTTTTAACTATTGTCTTAGTACTTACAGTTTTGCAGAGATCACTCAGTATTTTTAACTTTTAACTTGTAGAAGTTCTAAATTAAACACATCCACCCAACATTTCAAGATGGAATCATGCAGTGAAGAGACCTGAAGCTACAAAATACGATTCCTGAGAATTTGAACCAAACTTAATACAGCTGCAGTTTTTGAGCCTATATTATTTTTATGACTGTTTTATCTTTGGTTGGTTTCATTCACAGTACCAGTATGACATACCCAGATAATGCTCTCAGCAGTCTTACACCTTGATGATTTAATCAGATCAGCACATTGCAGTCACATGGCACTGACAAAAGCTTGCTTTTATGCTGACTTCCAAAACTATGTCACTGTAAATAGTTAGTTCCATCCCATAGTATTTGCTCTTTCTCTGCAGCTTTGCAACCATAGAGTTGGTATTTTCAAGCAAGCTGAGTGTGCAGAGCAAAGGACCACTTACATATGGAGGCCTGGGAGATTGCCCCAGCAAGCAACACTTTTTTCTGGTCATTTTCATTTTTTAATGTTTGTGGTTATGGTGGTGCTGCGGTAGCGTTTTGCCTCACAGTAAGATGCTGACCGGCTCAACTCTCAGCTAGAGCGTCTTCTGCGTGGAGACATGCGTGAATGGGTGTACCTTCGTTGAAGGTTGTGCATCAGGGCTGGCAACTCGGCACGTAAAAATCAACTGCCAATCATTAGCAGACCAGAGTTCCGCTGTGGCGACCCCTAACCGGGAAAAGCCAAAAGACACAACAAGTGTTTGTGGTTAGGTGCCTATATTACATTGAGTTAGATTTTCTGTGTAGAATGACCAAATGTTCCTGCCTCCATTGTATGATCACATTTTTGGGTAGAAATATGCAAAAATGCAATTTTCACTTGCATCTATCCTAATCAAGTGTCTGTCCTCAGTCTTTCTGTTGCTGCTGCTAACCATCTGGCCTCCACCAGTTGGCAATCTGATCTGCATCCTTCCATCCACATTGAACAGACTGACTTTGGCTAATTCCTATCTGTTTAGCCAGCTTTCTGGATTTACTAGCTGAACCCAGGTTACAAGAGTTTCATTCAAGAACCCATCACTGTATCATGGATTGTAAAGATTTTAATTAATATTTTTTGGAATCATAGCCCACCATCCTTTCACCAATACCACTAAGGTACCACCTGCATAGTCAGTGAGACACTAAGAGAAAGCATGGTAACCAGAGCAAAATCAAGCAGTGAAGTAAGAGAACAAATCAGAACATCAGCATTTGTAGGAAAAGACGTGTTACTCAGAACAACAGGCATGAGCCCCATATTCTCTGATGTCTGCCACTGTGGCTTCTCTGACATCTGCTCCAGTACTTTTGATTTTGGTTGACTAGCCTACATAACTGATTATCAAATGGCAATAAATAAGTAGATATATGTTTTCAGCAAGTGAATCCAAGTACCAGAGAAGATCACTCTGCTTTAAGATTTTGTTTTTCAGAATGTCTAGTCTTTATAGGAGGCCTTCTGAAAAAAAATAAGAAACAAAGGATGCAAAATGAAATAACTCTTTATGCCCTACAATGCTTTAAATCAGTAACACTCTTAACAGAACTCTTATGCAGCTTTGAGCAGTATTCACAATTATCAGCACTGTGATATGTTCACAAAAAGAAAAAAAAATCTAATATGAACATTATAAGGGTAATTTGATGGCTCTGTCTGATGAACACGAGGGCACTTATCTGTTATTTTGCCTTGAGACATAATCAGTGAAAACACTAACTAATAAAGTTGTAGTGCATGGAGTGCAGTGATTACACTCGGATACCCAGAAAAAGACTAATCCGTTAAGCACTTCTATAGCAAGAGACACGATATTAACAAATGTTATGCACCCTCTGCTTAACTTCTTAAGATCGGGTATCATAGTAGGCAGTCAAATCTGCCTGTACTGACCAGCAAACAGCAGTGGCAGGCTAGAAAACAGATTTGTTTCTGCCTGCTCTCTTTTTCAGTAACGTGCCTTTGACTTGCTCTAACAGACTCAGAAAGTTGCTAAAAATAACAGGATTTGTGTTACCTACTTTTTCTGAAGGATACAAAGTCTGAAACTCAAATGTATGTCATTATTTAGTGACTTCAATCTTTAGTTATTTGCAAGAAAACCACAGATTTTTTGAGGAACAGACCAAAAATATGAGACAAAAATCTGAACATTCTGTGAAAATCTGGACAGCTGAGAGGCATGGCAAGATGAGTGTAAACTGCTTCATCGCTGAAACATAAGAGACTGTGTTACACTGTCTTTCTGACTGCACTCACTAAGTGCTTTATAGCTTTTAAAGTCGACAAAACAT
Organism: Protopterus annectens; assembly: GCF_019279795.1. Classification (NCBI taxonomy): domain Eukaryota; kingdom Metazoa; phylum Chordata; order Ceratodontiformes; family Protopteridae; genus Protopterus; species Protopterus annectens. Next base: position 1,753,478,121 of record NC_056725.1, read on the forward strand.
GGTGCTTTTTTCTGTAACAAGTAGCACTTGGACCTCATAAAGCTCAGTGCACTACAAAAAATTATGATCAGGTCTCTGATCAATACCCTGTATTATGTATTCTCTTTATGGATGCCAAGATTCACCTTTCGAGCATCGCTCAAGAGGTGAATTTCTTGGCATTCATGTCTCAAGCATATAATAAGCAGATTATGATCAGAGACCCACTCATAATCCTCTATGTAGTACACTTATACTCTTAAAATCAAGAAAAAGGCAGTCTTGTTAGGCACCTCTCTGACATCAAATAGATTCATAGCAAGTTTTGATCTTTCGGCACTGTTATGCTCTGTTCTCCAATTTCTTGCCACAATATACAGAACACACACCATAGATAAGCATAAGGAAATGGTAACAGCTTTAAAACTTGTAAAACACTTCACACTGCCACACAAAAAAGCCAGGTTGAAGTTGTCTATCTGCCTTTAAAGCCATTATTCTGTCACTGATGCACTTAGCTTCCATTTAAGTCTGTGTGGCGGGTCTATATTAGTTTATCGAATTCACCGAATAGCCACTTGTCAAACCCCTATTTATCTAAGCCATTCTTCATCGAATGGTGAATTTTAACTAGGGCAAATCAGTGGTTGGCCATCATCTGGAATTTGACCTTTGCCCCACTGTAGTGCGATCTCAGAGTTGGTATATTTAACTGGGGTGTGAGTGTGGGGGCCTAGCCCCCAGCTTGGTAGGTTTTAAATTTTATGGGGTTTTTTTGTTTGTTTTTTTATGGTGGTTGTTTGGCCAATGCTGATTTGCCCTACTTAAAATTTACCATTCGATGGAGAGCAGCTTTGATAAATAGAGGTTTGATGAAAGGCTATTCACTGAATAGCCATTCGTTAAAGTGATATAGACCCCTATTTGACAGTGTTTTTTTTCTGTGTAGCTAGTAGCTGAAGCTTCTTGTTCTACAAAGAATCACAATACATTTTTTTCGATCTCAAACACATAACAAATTTGTTATATTTGGAAACCTGATGATAATCCTCTGTGTTATATTATTATGACAGTAATAATAAAAACAATAATAATAAAAAAATAAAATAATAATAATAATAATAATAAAACTCTAAATAACACCACCAAGGTCAAGGCCTAAAAGTAATAAATAAGACAGCAAAGCACAGTGATCACTTTAGGCAGTAAAAATAAACTCACTAGTCTTAATGGACGCAGTGCAAGACTGCAGTTCCCACACCTCTAGGAACATTTTACTTCTGAAAAAGAATAGGCTGCAAAATTACATCTGCCATCAACTATGTCTGAAACATTTTCTAATTCTTAAAGTATTCATCCTGCAGATGAAGATTTGCCTTTATCTTTATTTGCTGCTATATCAAATTCAGTCATGTGTTAATCAGTTCTGTTACAGATGTATTTTAAACAAAATGTCAGAATTACCATTTTGTTAAATAATCATCAGGTTGCTGATCAGATTTTGCACTTTTTTATTTAGACAGTTCCTTTGGAGCTTTCGGCTGCCTGGTGAAGCTCAAAAAATAGATAGAATGATGGAAGCCTTTGCAACACGATATTGCCAGTGTAATCCTGACGTTTTTCAGTCCACAGGTAACTAAGTGAAACATCACACCTACCTATGTTTGGAATACAATATTAACATTTGTTCTCATTTGCTACGCAGTACTCCATCCTTTGAAATCTCAAAAAGTTTAATGATTCATAAACATGTCAGTTATTTAACTCCACTGGGGAAAATAGCATATTGCATGGCTATTATACTATATACTCAGAAATCAGCTTCACTGCTGTGTAAAATAAAGAAAACCATATATTATACATGATATAGTGTCAAACAATTGTATTATGTGGGGTTGTTGAAAACCTAATTGAACTCTTTAATTTAAGTATTTGTCTGATCATACAGAATCTTCATCACAGATTGAATTAGTGTGATTTGTTGTAGTATGTATATGATTTCATGATATATGGATGCATTTTATTAAACGCTACTTTAATAACATACATAAAAATGCTGAATAGGGTGATTGATAAATAAATATGCAGAGTATAAGAAAGTAAGATGGTATATGAGCAGTTTGAATTCAGGTCAGCACACAGTACAACTGAACCAATTTTGGAGAAGAAGTTGGAGATGAATTAAGAGTTCAACTGGCCATTAGTAGATCTGGAGAAAGCATATGACAAGACTCCAGTAAAGCTGATTTTTCAGCAGTCTTGTGAATGTTCAAAATCCTGGAAACATTGATAGAATCAGTGTAGGCTATGTACAAAGACCCAATAACACAAGTGTGAAAACTCACAGAGAGGTTCCCAGGAGGAGTTCATAGGTTCATAGGTATGTACCATGCTAGCTGCCCTTGTGGGACATTTTCAGCCTAGCCAATTTCCCTTTCAAAGGTGAAAATTAAATCCTGTGCCTTGTGCCTGAGAGGTAAACACCCTAACCATTATAGTAACCCCCATCCCCAAAATGAGTACATAAACTACACTTCCCCACACAGATTAGAGTGATTGAGCACAAGCAGAGGCTTTGATGAGATTTGAACCCATGACCCCTAGTTTACAAAGGTCTATATCAGAACATTTGATTAAAATTGCATACGCTCTAAATAATGAAAATGCCGAACCTCAAAGTGCTTTTTTTGAGATTGCAGTACAGCGAAGATCAGAATATTTCTCCTTTCCTCACTGTAGTACAATCTTGGAGTTGGAATATATATTTAGCAGGGGGTGAGGGGGTGCAGCCCCCCACAATAACGAGTTTGAGGTCTGGCATTTTCACTCTTTAGAATGTTTGTGATTTTAATAATTCAGTGTTCTGATATAGACCCAGTTTACAAGACCAGTGCTCCAACCCCTAAGCTACAAGGCCAGTAAATGAGGGCTAAATCAATTCCTGTACCACAGGAACTGCAGTTCACAGTCTTAACCTCTACACCAACTGCCAGAAGAAAGGTTAACTATACCTAACCTGGATTCAAACCCTGTACTGTTTGTGTTGTTAGTTAGAACATACTTCATTAACACATTGAACCACTGAGCAGGTATGCATCAGGATTTATTTCTGACTCCATTCCTTTTCATATTGGGGATGGACTAAATCAGCAAACAGGTCAAAAGAAAAGCTCAACACAGCTGTTATCTGATGATGTGGCAATACAAGCAGACTATGAACAGGAAGTTTAACAAGTGATAGAGGACTGGAATGCAAAACTGAAGACTCATGGGATTAAATGGAACACATACAAGACAGTGATCATAGTAACAACTCTGGTAAACCAGAAGCTGAAAATGGAGACATAAGCGAAAATAGTGAAAAGGTTAACAGCGCCAGTTATCTGTGAGGTTTGGTTGAGGAGACGGGAAGTCTTAATGAGGCGGTAAATCTAGAATTAGAGGTGCTGCAGCCAAATGTTACAAACTCTCAGGAGGATTACATGACAGAGATGCTGATGAGTAAAGTATGCAAAACAATGGTACCACCTGTGCGCGTGTGGCACACAAACCTGGGCAGTGAAGGCACAGCAGCTGATAAAGCTTGAAGTGCCTAAGATGGCTGGTAGGATGTACATTGTGGGACAGACAAAAAATGAGGGCATCTAAGGAGAAGCCCAAATTGCAGAAAAGGTCATAGACTAGATTATTGCAGTTAAGTCACAGCTGCATAAAGTAGTAGGTGATTTGGTAAAGATTTATGAGACGTGGGAAGAAAGCAAGAGGAAATGAGGACATTCAGCCAAGAGATGGACAGTTTGTGTAAGAAAGAAACAAAGAAGAAGACCTGCAAGTGTCAGGTATGACTGTCACAGAAGGTAGGATAGTATCTCTGAACTGAGGAATATGGTAACAGCTGAGAGGACACCCTGACCCCATGAAGAAATGAGTAAATGCGTTTGATGATCGCAATGAATGACTTAAGGTTACTATTCCTGATTTTTAAGTAGTTAAAAAAAACTGTGCCTCAGTGTCCAAGAATTTTAAATAGGTTCACAGGTTATTACTATCATTCAGATAGTCTAGAAGGCCATTGAGATCCTTAGCCAGTGCAACCAATAAACCCATAAATAAATTAAATGGTACAATCAGTCAAGGGCCATATCAGAATGTGTGGAGGTCCAAACAAGTACACTGTGAGAATTATTATTTCACATAAGTGTCTTCAGAAATTCAATGCAAATGTAAAAGTGTTTAGAATGTAACACAGGTGGTAAGAAACATCTCTAGTTGAATGTAGCAGAAAACACTGTCCCCGGGATTCATGAACCTTGCGCCAGGCGCCAGCATAGCGTCGGCGTTATAACGCCAAATATGGCTGCTTAGCGATTCAGGTATGAATGAATTCCACGTGCACTACCGGCGTGCGCCGGACCATCCCCGCCCCTGGCGTAGGTATGCAAAACACACTGTGTGCGGTATTGCACCATGCAAATGAGGGCAAATAGCGATCCACGAAGTGGCGCAGGCGTAGCGTAAGGGCACGGCAATGTAAACCAAAAAAAATGGTTTACATTTACCCAAACATACCGGAGGAGTAACGGAAGGCTGTCAAAGTCAGGTATCATATAGGTGCAATATGCCAATGTGGAAAGGCACCGAGAATGTCCAAAGAAAATATGCACAAAATGTAAAAAATGACATAAATGGCACGTACGTAGAAAGAACAGCAGACCCCCGGGATATGTGCACAGAAGTTGTAAAGCAATGAAATAATATGACAATGTCCGAAAAGAGCATTAGAACACAAATCAGCTGCACAGCCACCACACACCATAGTATGTATGTAAAGCTGCAACCCCAGCGCAATGGTTGTCAAGGAGTGGTGGCGGTGTCCCGCCGTAACCAGGTATTAGTAGTCAATTCCATGCAAATGAGGCAGATAATAGTGAATCGCAAAAACGGCGCCAGCGTAAGGATGGAGCAAACGGCGTAGCGATGCGACACCGAGGAGTGGCCTACACGAGATACATGTCAACCACACAAGGGTGTGCCACTGTAGGAGGAAGGATATTGGAGGACAGCAAATCTGGGCTGTACAATGCACATCACAGCATCAGGACTGGCGTGTTAGGAAATAGATGCGCTGACAGTACAGAATGCGCGTACAAATGCATGTGCACGAGGATGACTACGTTCCCGAAACCAGTCATGTG
>NC_056725.1:1753483794-1753498794 GCF_019279795.1 Protopterus annectens
TCGCTACCATTACATTACATACGGGATATCATTGTGTCCTACAATCGTAGCACATCAGCCATTTCTAATACGTTTTTTCGGGACACAACTGTCCATGGAGAGACTGCCCCAAACAACGTGGGACAGGTGGTGACCTTAGTCGCTGCTCCTATGTCGGTGCGGCGCGCTGACATGCGGCTGTACACCTTCTCTGAGTGTAAACACTGACAGTGCATTGCGGGACGGAGGCGGTCTTATGCGTATCCTTTGCTCCTTGAACGGGTACACTTATGCCTTGGTGGCTTCTATTTGCTTCTCCGTTAATTTGGAACGGGGACTATGTTGCGTACTGTATGTGCGTTTCATTCTGCACGGGACCTGGCTGCTGCCATTACTATTGTGGGCGGACCGTGGCTGTCAGCACATTAGGTTGCTCACCTCATGCCGGCTTAGACACGCCTCCAGACGCATCCTACCTGGGCTCGCTCACGCACTACACGCGTGTCTGTGATTCCGGTGCACTCTCATTAATATGTATATGGCGCTACTGCGCCGGATATTCCATGCACCGCCGGCGCAGGCCTTACGCCGGCCTTGCGCCGAGCTTCATGAATCCCGGGGTGTGTCTGTGCAACGGACTTAATAATGGTAATGCAATATCAGTAGCGTGTGTAAACTTCAACAGAATGCAGAGTTTCCATGAGTAGATTATTAGCTAAATGTAGGCAACACTAAGTTAGCTCACACTATCAGAAAACAGATTAGATTTGGTGGATACAGACGGTAGGACAGGATCGATCAGAATTACTCAAAATTTACTGGAATAGTCTTGATCAGATAAGTGATAGTAACTCACATATTTATTTACTGGTTGCTTATGATTCTTATTTGCTTCTGAGAAGTAAGAGTTATACAGATAACACTGACAGATGTTGAAATATTCTGTAAATGTTCTCACTGTCATGGTCATACATAACTATCACCAAATTTTTGTACAACAAGTTTGATCACTGTTTTCCTGTTTTTTTCAGACACCTGTTACATTTTGTCTTTTGCCATTATCATGCTTAACACCAGCCTACACAACCCAAATGTGAAGGAAAAGCCACCACTAGAGAGGTTTATCTCCATGAACCGTGGTATAAACAATGGAGGAGATCTCCCACAAGAACTACTGCAGGTATAGTCACAGTAAGACACTTCTGTCCTGTTATCAAAGACATTAGAAGGGAAGTGATGTTAATCTGATTAACTGCACTTAGATTCAGAATGTAACTTATTTCGGTACTTACGTATTATCACAACCAGATTTTTACGGAGCCATAACTTTCACTGTTCTTGTGAAACGAGTGTATACATAAACACAGCACAAATATTAACAAGAAGTTTGAAGTAGATAATTATAGAAATAATTCATTTAGATCAATAATTTCATTTAAGTGCAATGCATATAAGTAATATAAATTGTTCTGTACTATTAAAAACATTGCTCTGGCATAACAACCAGTTTTCACATAGTATAAAACGGTAACGCATGCCACTGCTCACTGACTGCAATGCTCTGTGATTTACATGAGTGACGGCAATGCTCAGTGATTTAGGGAAAAAAGCTTTTATGAGGGACAGCACAGGTAAAAACCATGCAGCATGGGGAACTTTCCTTTTCACTAATAGGATTTTACAGTGATACAAACAAGCCATGGCAGAAGAATAACTGCCTTAACGCACCATCATCACTCAACTTACAAACTATGAAGCCAAAGGTAAGCAAACTTAAAAAAAGTAAGTAAGTCTAATAGACCTGAAAGTCACAGACCAGTAACTTCAAGTACTGCTGCCTAAACAATATTAAACAATAGTAGTTAGGATTTTGAACACCTGTTTTCAGTATTACACAGACTCGTTTTGCGAGAACAGTGACAGTTATGGCTTCGTAAAAATCTGGTTGCGATAATACGTAAGTACTCTTATTTCATAAACTTCACATTTAAGGAATTTAAATTAGATTCCACAAACAAAAGTAAATACTAACCTTTAAATATATTATTAAATGTTTTACTACATTTATTGCATAATTCTTTATTCTGAGGACACATTTTACTCTGTGAAAATCCTAAGAAAGTATCTGGTATTCATTATAGCAACAAGTGTGCTGCTTTATAAAATTCTTGAAAGTCTTTCAATTTTTTGAATGACTGGAAGTCTGTTTATGTATATATTCATTTATTAGTTGAAATTTCCCTTCTGAAAACTGAAATTGTTACAGTCAAAATAAATTAAACCATTCTGCTATTATTTTACAACAAAGGGAGTAAGCTAAGCAATCTTAAGATGTAATAGGAAAACATACCTATGAAAGTTGCTTTCCTACTCAAGAACATAAAGAAGTAGGGATATTCAAGTTCCACATTGTTTTCTATACTTACTTTTGAATAGGCATGTTGGTGTGACAGTTTGGCAAGTTGCAGTATATTTATTCATTAGGAATAGGTATATTCTTTCTTTTGGGGATATAGAATAAAATGTGTTCCAAAAGTAGTGATGGGGCATTATATTAGAGGAAAAATATGTTTATACACAATAGTAGCCTTTTCTATCACTAGAAAAAACTACCACCAGAACTCCTTTCACTGACCATGTTAATGTTGTTGAGCCAATTTCAGAATTGAATGGCAATCTTAAGAAAAGTATTAAAGTATATCTTGAAAGTATTACTTAAAACTGCAAAATAGTGATTGAGATGTCAATTTATATATATATATATATATATATATATATATATATATATATATATATATATATATATATATCTACTTCAGTAGATTGAGATGTGGTCGTTGAGCAAGTTGAGAGAAAGCATTGCAGAACATCTAAGGGCCATCAAAAATAAAGACACCCACAATGCCTTGCATGTACATTCTATCAAATGTATCAATTTTAAAAAATTCATCTTTTTTGTGATCGATCGGGTACTAGGGAGTGAAAGAGGGGGTGATGACAATGTTAAAATTGAGTCCCTAGAATACAAATGGCAAGTTATTCTTAATGCTACATCTTTTCCGAGGCTCAACGACCACATCTCAATTATGCCAATACTTAAACAGAGAGCTATGGCTATTTAATGCTACTTAGATAGTGTTTGAATGTATTGTTTAAGGTATTCATTCTAAGCAATTACTGTAATGCATTTTGACAACATTATAGAAATAACATTTAGACAAAAGATGAATGTAATGGGTTGACCCTAGAATGTGTATTAATTCAGTTGATTTATTTTATTTAATATATTTTATATATATTAGTTTTACATAATATGTTTTTATACAGATTATTTTTTTGTACTTGGAATGTATTGGCTTATTAGCATATTTAATTAATTAAGGTGTGTGATAGGTGGATTTGAATGTGTAAAATATTCATAAGTGTTTGTGATGTAATGCTCCTTGTACTCTGAAGAAGCCATTGAATTACATATGGTGAAAGCGCTTAGTATTTTGGAGCTTGTCGTGAGCTTTGTCAATTAACAGCAGTTAGTGCAGTTCGTATTTAGTTTGCTTTTTACATACACATACATGTATATGGATAGATAGATAGATAGATAGATAGATAGATAGATAGATAGATAGATAGATAGATAGATAGATATGCCAGCATCCAAGACTCAGCTGAGAGATGGTGAATGGCTATTAGTCATTTTTCCTTTGAAAATACCCTGGATTACAAAGGTATTTGGCACAAAAGTTGAGGAAATAAAATACAGAAAAGAGTATACTGAAGTTAAGGAAAACTACGTTTCAAAAGTATTTGGCACAAAAGCTGAGACAATAAAATATAGTAAGAAGTATAGTGAAGTTGACAGAAACTAGTAAAGGGAGAATTTGTGCACACCCAGAAGAAACAGAGAAAATATTCATTGAGTAGTATAGTAACTTGTATAAAGACCGTGGGCAACAGAATTGTTATTAAAACAAGACTCTTCAGAGACTTGGAGATAAGAAATATATTATATTAAGAAGATGAAAGATTATTAATGTGACTGACAGCATTAGATGAAATTGAGGAGCAGCATAATACCCAGGTAGTGGGGGAAACATTAGGTTGAGATGGGATCCATCCAGAACTCTGAAAATAATTCAAGCAACAAATTAGCATCTTGTGGTTGGAGATGTTTAATCAGATATTAACGAAAAGGATAATCCCAGAGTCATGGAGAAAACCAGAGCTGACAGTAATTTTACAGGAAGGAAAGGGCCCAATCAGTCCAGCATCATATTATCTAATTTCAATGCTTAATCATGATTTCAAGATATTTGTGGCCATTTCACTGAAGAGAATGGTTAGGATGTTACCATGGATTATAATTATTGATCAGTGTGGGTTTTACAGAAGAAACAGACATCTGACAATACATTAAAAATACATATGAAGTAGGGATGAGCAGAACAAGAGAACAAGCCATTAGTACTAGTCTAGTGAGCCTAGATGCTGACGAAACATTCAATAAGCTACACTGGTGGGGTCTGAATGGAGAGATGAAAAGTCATCAAGCAAAGGAGAGTAGTAGTGCTGAAACTGAATTCATACTCAAGTCTTGGTGAGTACCTTCACGTGGTGGACCCTATTTTTACAAAATCTCACCAAGGAAATACTGATATATACTGCATTTATATAGCATGTATCATGGACAGAAGTAGGTCAGAAATTAAAAGAGATAGCTGGGTGCACAAGGCCTAGGGTAACAAAGTGCCAAATCCTGGTAGGCGCACTGGTGCCAGGACTGGAAAAGATGACAGTGTAGAATCCTCAAAAATACAGAAACATTCCTACAATGGGGCCAGGCCATGCCCAGGGGGAGGATGGCCCCCCTGTTGTAGAAGGAAGTAGCAGTCCACAAAAATCACAAAAACTGACAGGCCAAAGAAGAGCCATAAAGACGATAGAGTGGACTATTTAGGATAAGAAAGAAATTATGTATTGTTACTATTATGCAAAAGCCCAGGATTACCAGACAGAGGATATACAAAGAAATTAAGAGATAAATTAGAGGAAAGAAAAATACGTTCACAGGAAAAACTGTCAGAAGCTTCAAATAAAAATTTGCATTCATTAATACAACAGATTGTGAAAAACAGTATATAGATCAAGAAACTTTGATCTGTTTGGAAAAAGAAGCATCTGAGAAAGTGCAAAAATATAAACAACAAAACCTGGAGATATTTGAAAAGTATAAGAAAGAAATATGGGCATGGAAAAGAAAGAGCAATTTGATACGGTGTAATATTTATGCAAAGGAGAAAGCCAAATTAATCATTATAAAGAAGGCATCCCCAAAGACATTCAAAGACAAATACAGGCAAAGGCATCCAGATATGGAAAATTTCACAATAAAAAAAATAATATCACAAAGCTGGAACGAGAAAAGAAGATTAGTAAAGCACAAGTTAAAAAAATAGAAGTTGAAGTTATGGAGTGCCTGTGAAGTGAAGGATTTGATGTAGAAGGTCTTACACAGGTAACATCACAGCATGATGTAGTGATTCCACAAAGTAAGGAAAAACAGGAACATCAGGAGACATCTGAAGAAGAAATATGGACATGGGAAAGAAAAATAGATTTAATATAATGTAATATTTATGCAAAGGAGAAAGCAAAGCTAACCAATACAGAAAGAGCAACACCAAAGATATTTGAAGAGAAATACAGACAAAGGAATCCAGACATGGAAAACTTTACAAAACAAAAAATAAGAAGACAAAGAGATAAAGTAGAAAAGGAGATTAGTAATGAAGTTAAAGAAATAGAAACTGAGGCTATGGAGTACCTACAAAGTGAAAGATTCAGTGGAGAAAACTGAATGAAGAAAGCACCACAGCAGGATAGAGCAATGGATATCCAAATCAAGGGGAAACCAATGGAACGGGAAGCAATTGGTCAGGTGTCATATGAAAATATTTTGGAGCCTTTCACAGGAAACCAGTATAAACATTCACTTGAAGTTAGACAGCAAGAAAAGGAACAGGAAACTATGGAAACTGACATCAAAGGTTGAAACAATACTAATTTCATGAACTTTAATCATACTTTGACTTAGGAATGGGGTCCATTCCCATCATGGTATTAGAAACCCAAAAGACTTGGAGAAATTAAAGGGGAGAAATACCTGTGGGACATCATGATTTGAATGGGACACCCTACTGAATTTATTTTACTACTTCATGATATTTTGCCTTTGGCAAACAGTAGTCATGAAAGTGAGTGGAAGAGTTTCATCCAAATTTAAGATAGAAGGGGTAAAAGCAGGGCTTTCCATTAGCTCATTTATTTTTCACACTCTACTTAGAGCCATTAACCAAAGGGATATGACAAGGGAATATTTGGGGATGGGATTGGTCTGGAAGAGAAGCTAGCTATGTTTGCAGATAATGTCATTATATATTTGATTAATCTGAAGGGGAAATTCCTGAATTATTTCTATTGCTGGGACAATATGTAGATATCTTGGGGTATAAGGCTAATGTAGATAAGGCTAAAGCAATATTATTGAATTATATTCCTAGTTAGGATTTGATACAGAGGTACCACAATTTATAGAGACATTACAGAGTAGAATACTTGGGAATTTGATTGTCAAAGAGATCTAGGGACTCACCTAAAGTAAAGTGGAATAATACAAATAAAAGAGATGTAGGTTATTTAGAAAATAAAACATTATCACAGTGGATTGGGATCAAAAGATATCAATTATAAAAATGTTTACAGTTTCATTGGTAATATATTCTGAGTTAGCATTTCTGCATGATCTAGATAGGGGATTATGGGACATGCTACAAAAATAACATGTAATTTTATGTTGGAGGCCAAAAGATACATGGTAAGTGGCAGAAAATGATACTGCCAGTGAAAGAAAGGGGACTGTCATTGCCATATTTAGAAAGATATCGCATGGCTACTCAACTTAAATTAATGCAAGATATTAACTTTAATGATAGTTGAAAGTCAGTGATGCTTAATCATGGTGGGTTAAGTGAAAATGTTCTCAGACTCAGAATTTGGTCATCTGATATGAACGCTGAAAGAAGCAGTGTATAAAGCACATTGCTAAATGCTATGAAAATTAAGGAATATTTATCCTGGAAGTTTGAGCTGTGGCCTACCCAAATATAGAATGCAGACAGACACTACACCCCTATATAGATGTTCTTTGAGAAAATCTAATATGGTGTCAGGAACAGTTAAGAGTAGTGGAATGGAAAGTGGAATAGGCAGAGTTTGTAGAAAGATTTAACCCGAAACCAAATCATACAATGAAATACAACAGACTATGTGGCATCCTCAAGGAATAAAAAAGGAGGTTCAGAGAAGAGATTGTCAAAAAAACTGACTTTATTAAGATAACAGAGGCAAGACTTACATGAGAAACAAGAAATTAATAAGTAGGATCAATAAAACATTTTTAACAGGGCAGAAAAGAATAATAGATAAACAAATCCCAGAGTGGCAAAACAGACAAATGAGTTAAAATATGAACGGTTTGAAGTTTCTAGGGCACATAAAATAGCAACAAAGGCAATGAGATTTAGAATATTTGCTTAACAATGTCTCCATAAGTATTTCTATACTCCAAACAGAATTCATGTAATGTTTCCAAAAGTGGGAGATGATTGCTGGAGATGCCGGGCGGGGGGGGGGGGGGGGGTTAATAATATATCTTCTGGAAGTGTAGTAAATTGGATAGATTTAAGGCAGATAGTCAACATTTAATCCAGAAGGTCCCAGGCTATGATTGCAGGTGTTGGAGATCATTTTTTTTTTCATTTCAGCTGGATATTGAATTTGAGGGACAAACTGTATGTCAGGGTTTTAAAATCTCTGATATTATTGGCACCTAAGAAAGCCATTACTAAAACATGGAGAAGACCAGAAGAATCAAATGTAAAGGATGTTATTCAGAAAGTGAAAGAAATCAGAGTGTCCAAATGTAGATCTAAGATTACCAAATGAATAAATATTATAGGAACATATGGAGATTTTGGAACAATCAGTAGAGTGTAAGTATGTTAAAGAGGATTAATTTGCCTATCATAGAAGAAAGGAAGATATGAGATGTAATTTTTTTTCCAGTTTTGAACAAAAATAACTGGAACTTGCATTTTAAACCTTGGTACTGGACTGTAGCAGATGTGTAACCAAATACATTTTAAATATAAAAGAATGTTTAAATATGCATTATATTTAAATGGTACGGTACAACTGCTAAAGTATAATGTAGGTGCTGATGTTTGAATAGAGCAGCATTGTCCAGAATTCTCTGTCAACCAGGATGGCCAGTTGTTTTGTTACTGTAAGAATGTCACCACCAACATGACTGATGAAGTGTAATTTCCTGAAAGTTTTAATAAAAAACGAGAGTTGAAGTATTTCCACTTATATGTAGGTCCTGTAAGCAAACCTTTTGGCCATTTCATAATGCAGACTTTCAGGCTGCATTATATAAAGTTGCATTATACTTGGTTTCCATTAAGGGAATGTATATCATTTCTTGAAGGGTGGGGAACGTAATCCACTTCCAGACTTCATCTGCAATGAGTTGGCATTATTTCAGAAGTAAAATCCATATGTATTTCACTTGAATAGTGAACTTTCCTGTCCTTGGGGTTGAGCTCCCCACCACATATACATTCATATGCAAGAAAGTATTAATATACTATACACATATTACGTAGGATCCCCACATCTATATCAATGTGATAACCATTACATGAACATAAAGACACGCACATGTCTTTCGACCTAAAATCCCCAATTAAGTGCATTCTGTAGCTGAGTGCCTTGATGTATTTGCCCGATAGATGTCCTGGAAGATTTCATATAGTTTCTGAGATATTCTATATTAGAGGTACCACAAGCAGGCCGACATAGTCATTAAGCTGCTCTATTTTCTTCCAGTCAGCTGATATCAATATATATATATATATATATATATATATATATATATATATATATATATATATATATATATATATATATGGGTCTATCTTAGTTCATCGACATTTCATAATAGCGAAAACGGATTTACCGACACCATAATATCGAAAGTCACGTCACCGACGCCAGAAGACCGACAAGGCAGAAGACCGACGGAGGAAGACACCGACGCTGAGAAGCTGCGATGGGGAAAGGATATGTAAGTATGCGGTAGTGACGGACGATAGGGTGCGAGTAAGGTAAGTGTGCGATGCTGGTGTTTAGTAGGGGTGGGATAAGTGAGTTAGGGTTAGGGCGTGGGTTAGGTGAGTGTGCGATAGTGACGGACCTTAGGGTAAGGGTTTGGGTTAGGGTTGTAGATAGTTGTGTATGTATGGGTTAGTGTTCGTCTGTAAGGATTTTGGTGTGCTTGTGTTGTGTGTGTGGGTGTTGGATAGGGGATGTGTTTTGTTTGTTGGTATGATCTGTCGGGTGTATGCGATGTCGTGTTTGTGAACTGTCGATCTTCTGGCATCGGTTAAATGACTTTCGATGTTTTGGTGTCGGTTAATTCGTTTTCGGTATTTTGAAATGTCGATGTACTAAGGTAGATCCATATATATATATATATATATATAGAGAGAGAGAGAGATTCACTTTATAATCTCGAAATACTAAAATACCGAATTTTAGTATCTTGAGACTATAAAGCCGAAAGCCCAAAAAACTGACACCCACAATCACGAAATTCAAAGTCGTGATCATTCACATACACATACCCCCACACAAACAAGCACACATACACCTACCTAATGACACTACAACAAATAACTCACACAAACACAACATAACAAACAAACACACCCTACCTATAAGCAGGGGGCAAGCCCCCTTGCACCCCTCATGTGGGGGGCTGTGCCCCCCCCCCACACACACACACACACACACACCCATGCTACTAATATATACTAACTCCGAGGTCACACTAAACACACAAACACATAAAACTCACCACTACACACACTCACCACACACTAAAATCTCTACTCAGTACCTTTACAAGAACACCACTTACCTGAATCCCCGCTAAATCCACAAACCGCACCATATGTCATGAACGCAACAACACAATGACAGAGTCAACATTTCCACATTTGATATTATGCAGTTTCATGTAACTGCACTTTCAACTTTATAGTCTCAAAATACTAAAATTCGATATTTTAATATTTTGAGATTATAAAGTGAAACCATATCTGTGTGTGTGTATATATATATATATATATATATATATATATATATATATATATATATATATATATATAGTTCCCCTTCAGAAGACTGAAATATCACAATCCTGAAATTCATAAGATTGAAGACCAAAATCTTGAAAATTCAAAATCCTTAAAACTCAAAATACTGAAAACACACAGAAAAAAAATAATGATAATATGCCAGTATAAGGACACACAGAAACACATACAAAACAAAGCATAGCAGTTGTTACCAAGTATGAGCAGGGGGCTGCACCATCCACACCCCCTGCTACTTAAATATAGCAACTCCGAGATTGCACTTAGTGTAGTGAAGTGCAATCTCGGAGTTCATAGGTTCATAGGTAGGTACTAGGCTATTGGCCAAGGGCCTAAGTTAGCCTAGCCAACAAGGTTCCCTCCCTGGCTTACACCACCCAAGAAAGTTAATTTCCTATGCCCCTGTCGAGCATAGCCACAGAAGTGATCCCTGGGGTGCATTTCCTATTTCCCATCCACTCATCAAGACTTTTCTGAAGAGTGCTAATAAGTAACTTTGCTTGACATATTCAGGTAGCTTGTTCCAGAGTATAGGAAGTCTCTGGGACAGGAATCTATCCCTCCAGCTTGTCCTGATTATTGTGGTGACAAGGTTTAGGTTCCTACAGCAGGTAGCTTGGAGGGATTGGGATTTCTTTAGATGTAGCATGTCCAACAGCTCTGGGTTTACCATAGCTTTATATGTTAGGCAGAGATCTCCTTGAAGTAGGAGATATGCTACAGAGTAAAGCTGGAGTTTTTTGAGACGGTCAGTGTAGGGCATCTGTTTCAGGCCAGTAATCCTCTTTGTGAGGTACTTCTGTGCCCTTTCCAGCTGCTGCAGATGTCTTGTGAGGTACATTCCAAAAGGGACGTTGTACTCTATAATGGGTCTAATGAGTGCCAAGGAGAGGGGAACAATGACCTCTTTTTTCCTGGATGAAAACCCTTTTGTGATGAGGTGTGCCACATAGAAGGATTTCCTGACTACTGTGGCGATGTTATTATCAAAGGGGAGACTACTGTCCACCTGGGTCCCAAGGTCTCTTATCACACATTTGGCGTTAAGTAGACTGCCGTGTATGTGGTAGTTCATGGGTACAGAGTTTTTACCAAAGGGGATGACAATGCACTTTTTGGCATTGAGCTTGAGGCCATGCCTCTGACACCAGGCATATGTCTCAGTGAGACCCTTCTGTAGGATGTCCACATCATTTGGGGACTCGACTATGGCTCCTAGTTTGCAGTCATCTGTGAACTTCATTAGCCGAAGGTCTTCTATGTTAGCCTGTACTTCAGAGAAGTAGATACCAAACAGGAGAGGTCCCAGGACTGAACCCTGGGGCACTCCACTTGTTACTGGTTTGAAGTCAGATTTGGAGTCTGCAACTTTTACAGTGTGGGTTCTGTCAGTGAGCCAGCTGGCAACCCATCTTGTGATGTAGGGATTTATACCTATTTTATGGAGTTTAGATATAATGCCAAAATGGGGGATGGTGTTGAAAGCCTTGGCGAGGTCAAGATAGGCTGTGTGAACCACCTTACCCTTGTCTACGACTTTGGTGACTGCCTCAAATAAGTCAATCAGGTTCAAAAGGCATGATCTGCCTTTCACAAATCGTACTGGGTGGGGTCCAGAGTTTGGAGGTTACCAATGTCTTTGTTTATGAGTTCCATGATGATACGTTCCATGGCCTTGCAGACCAAGCTCGTCAGGCTAATAGGGTGATAGTTCCCAGGATCAGTCATGGCTCCCCCTTTGTGGAGTGGGATAACTGTTGCTGTGCACCATTCAGTGGGCACAAAGCCTGACACAAGACTATGATTGAACATGGTGCTTAGGTGGGGAGCCAGTTCATTCTGAAGTTTGTGTAAAATGCAGCCTGGGATGTTGTCCAGTCCCATGGATGCTGTGTTTTTGGTTTTAGAGAGTGCAACTTTTACCTGCATAGATGTGATTACAGGGACTCTGCATTCTTCCTGTATAGATATGGGCCATTTAGGGGGTGAGATGGGGGTAAAGTTAGCACTGAACCTATCTGCCAGGATGTTGGCAATATCAGTTGGTTCTGTAATTTTCATGTCATTGTGCTATAACTCAGAGCAGATCTGGGTGTTGCCATTGAGATTCTTGGTATAGCTATAGAATGCTTTGTGGTTGCCCTTAGAATCAGTGGTGGTTTTGTTTTCATAGCTAGCTTTGGAGGATCTTAAAAGGGATCTCAGCTTCTTACTGAAGCTGATCAGGGAGCTCCTCCACTCATGGGATTTTACTCTCTTTTGCAACAGTTTCTTCCTTCTCTTGTAGAGTTTGTTTATGGCAGGGGACCACCACATTGGCTTCCTTTTTTTGGAGGATAGCATCTTGGTTCTGTTTGGGATAGCATGATCCATGCACTCGTGTACGTGCTTATAGAGTGCATTTGTGTAGGATTCAGCAGTAGTAATTGTATTGTCCATCTGCATGGGTGTCATGAAGTTCGCCACTTCTGTCTTAAGAAGCATGAGAAGTAGAGACATTTTTTACAGTGGTTTCCTTAATGGTGGGTGGGGACGGGATGCGGATATCTAGGGTGATTAGCTTATGGACGGATCTGACCAATGAGGAATTGACTTCAGGTGTGGAACACCAGTTACTCATGTTGGTAATGACTAGGTCTAGGATATTGTTGCCCCTGGTGGGAGTGTGGATAAGTTGTTCCAGGGCATTGTAATTTATGAATTCCAGAAAGTGTTGAGTGAAGGAGTTGGTACATGAGTAGTTTTCCCAGTTAATAGTGGGGTAGTTGAAATCAATACAGCTTAAAATCTAATATACAAACCCTCACTATAGTCGTGTTTTATGCACTTATATATTTATCTGTTTACATATTTATTACATATATACACTTTTTATATATTTATATATATATATTTTTAATATGTACATATTTATATTTTTAACTTTTTATAGTAGTGGGAATTATGATCACCTGGTCATGTTAATATGTTAAAATGTTAGTTATTTTTTAGTAATGCACATGTTCCAAAGACTATAGTGACCGTTTGTATATTAGATTTTAAGCTGTATTCATTTTTTTGTAAGCATTAGCACTTTAAATAAGTTGACGTCAACTATTTTGAAATGGTTTCAAGTTGGCGCCTAAAAGTTTTTAAATTTGATGTTCATTAAGATGTATTCTGTCTGATGAAGTCTGCATTGCAGATGAAAGCGCTTACAATTGTTCTGTTTGCTGTTTGAGTGTTATTAAACCTGCTGCTTTATCCTTGTTCAAGTCCTGCTTCATTGTTTAAACTGATTAACCTAGTGGAGACTGATCCTGGTCTCATTATTTGATCATGGACATTGTGATTATTCTACAAAAGAGGTCATTCACATAGTGACATACATAGCATTCTCCACATTCTATATTGAAAAAACTAAGAATTCATTGAGGAAAATAATTTGTCAGCTTTATTATTTTGTAAAGAAAAAGTTAAGTTCAATACCTTGGCTAAACATAGCGAAGTTTATTGTAATTTTAACAATTTTTTTGTTTTTTTAGTTTAGAAATTTTTTTTAGAGTTAAATGGGGAACCTGGAAAAATCTTCTTTTGACAAGAGAGTTATATTGGCATCTGACGTTAAACTCGGATAAAGAACTAGGTTTAAATGAGAAGTTGTCTATTACTAGTATATTGAAGAATAGGCATGCTCAGATTAGAAAGAGGTGATCAGTGTTTTACATCATTTTATAAAATGTCCAGTGTTTTATTCTGATTAAGTCTTGTATATTATAAGATGAAAGAGCTTAATAAACAGAAAAGGACAAAATCTTATTTTTTCAGCCATCAACAGGTACATTCTTTCTGGATTATAAATTGTATTTTGCTTGAATGGAGTGGATGACATAAATGGCATTTGGAGATATTAAAACGTTACTTACAAAATATTACAAAATTAATATTTACTGCATTTATTATGACATAAAATTAAATCCAGTGTAATACCTCAAATCTAATAAAAACTACCACTATAAAGATTTTTGTGTTGAACAATCTGCCATTTAAATTTCTTTAGTAGCCCTTATGGCTTCAGAAATGTGAACATTTGTTTGAAATATGAATACATAGCTTGATTTTGTCAAAAGGTTCAGGATCCAGTCACTGGAAATTAGAGTACAGACTTCTCAAACTTAGCTAGAGTGAATAAGTAAGGAAATGACAAAGTACCTCCTGAAAGGTATGCTTAGGTTACTGATTTTTAACATTTCAGCTTCATTTCTGCCTAATGTATATTTCATTCTCTTCTTCATGACCACTGACATTATTGTGATCTATTTTTACCTGCTATTAGCTTCATTTCTGCTTGGAGAAAATGGAATAGCACTACACTGATAGTAACTACTAGTGGATAGCAAACTACTGCTGCCTTAGACTTTGTTGTTGCTTTGGTTATTGCTGATTGATAGCTCATCTCACCATTATTTATTCTACTTTCTGTTAGTAATGCAGTCATTCATCACCAACACAGATGTGCATAAAGAAGCAAAGAAGAAGGGATGACCAGCAGCAGGCAGGCACCAGCACCATGGAGAGACAGTTGTCCCCTTTTAAAATGTTGGCTAGTTAGCCATTGTGGTCATTTTATACATATGTATGTAGCCCATATCTGACCCAAGAGTCAAATGCCCACCACAAGATATCACAGCAGTCAGAATATAACTTAAATTCAACCAAAATACATTCATTTAAACATATCTCATTCAGGCAAAAAATAATTTAA